>NC_052154.1:41521323-41758601 GCF_902713615.1 Scyliorhinus canicula
AGATTCATATTTTACATACCTATAAATGTGCAATGCAGATATATTATAATAGATACACAGAAGTATGCCTCTCACTGCCCCAAGGATAGATGATCAGAGGCAACATTCATTTTGCTTTCGATCTGTGTGAGCCTCAAGTTATTTTATTCTGAGAAAAGAGAACGTGAACCATTGGCTGCCTTCTCCTTTCCATTGGCAATGCCATGAGTTCTGGTTCAGGAAGAGTGAGTGAGCCATTCTTTTACAAGGTATATCAATGGACCTCTTTAACGTTACAGAACAAGAATTGTTCCAATACAAGTCAGCTGCTCAAGATTACACTAAGAGTGGCCCCCTTAAGGAGTAGCAGCTTTGGGGTTATCAGTGGCTCTTTTACAATTTTGCTACTATTTTCTTGCCTCTATGGTAAAGAAATCCTATTTTCAACAGGATACCTTTACTCATTTGACGTCCTTACTGGCAACGTGACTTGAGTTGGATAGCAGCTTTGCAGAATGAGAAAGAGTGCTCCTTTTTACATTTTCTTTTGTGGGTGCATGATGCTCAAGAATGTATATCTACCCATGTATGACGTTGTCCACGTCCACGCTATAAGGACGTCTGTAAACGAGACTGCAAGTTGACTGGAATCAGTGCCAATACAATGGAAATGCTTCTTGCTGATTAGAATGCCTGTGGAGATTAACAGTCAGGAAGGGGGTGGATAAAGCATAGAACAAAATAAATGACCTCAACGCGGAAAAGAGGGCCGGCCGCAGGAGAAAACATCAGTTGATGTTAGGCCAGTGCTAGTCATCTGTGCCAGCTGCAGAAGGGACTGCTGTTCATGAAACAGTCTCTCCAGTCGCAACAGATGATGTTCAACCCAGAAATGACTTACACCCTGGGTGCAGTCCATTGTCTCGGGAGAAGAATGGATGCCAAGGATGACTGGTGTTTGCCAGCAGTGGCTCAGCACTCTCTGAGTCAGGAGATTGTGGGGTTAAGTTTTACTCGACACATATCTAGATCTACACACTGACTACATTACTGAGAGAGTGCTGCACTGTCAGAGGTGTTGTTGGCTTTCTGGTGAGAGCAGGGGATTGGTCGCTGGTGGGCTGACCAATATTTACCTCTCAACTAACATCACTGCAATAAATAATATGATCAGTTCATTCTTACACTGGGCGCAATGCATCCAAACAATTTCTAAGTGCGGTATCTGGTGGAAAATGAGGTGCGCTAACCGCTGGGTGGTCCGGCGCGATCCAGATCGCAAAGCACCAATATATAGAAACTTGATGTAGATTGGGGTGAACTGCACCATGAATGAAGTGTACCGCACTTGAAGACACTGGCAGGTCCAGCTCCTCAGAAAATGGGATCCATTTTTAAAGGCATCCCAATCTCAGACTAATGCCCCCCTGCCATCCGCCCCACCCCCCCCATTCCACTTTTTGCCGGCAAAAACCATCTCCCCTTCTCAGCTGCAAAGCCCCCCAACCCCATCACCAGCATCAGAGCCCCCTCCCAATCATTGGTACCAGCGCCACGCCTCCCTCCCCCCCCCCCCCCTCCCGCAGGTGAGCAACACCCTACTATGGGGGGTCACCAAATTCTCCCCTCTTCAGGCTTCACCCCTTCTGGCCCCTCTTCTGGTCCTGTCCCTACAGGCCCTACCCCTGGCAGTGCCAACCTGGCACCCTTGCAGTGCCAATCTCATACTGCCAGGGTGCCAGGAGGTAGTGCTGGGGTGCTGCCTTGCCAAGTCCCTGACTGCCCAGGGGCTACAATGGCCTCCAAGCCCCAGCGTGGTCATCCGTTTGCGGAGACCAGTAGTGATTTGTGTCGGCTTCACATTGCGTTAGCAGCTGGGAGAATTGCAGGAGAATTCAACTCAAATATTTAGATGATGATTTAAATCTGCTAACCTGGCTCACGCTCAGCGAGGGCATGAACCAGATGAGGCCAACTGGAGCAGGCTGCGAGCATCGGAAACTGTTTGGAAGCCAGTGCAAATCATGTTTCGGGCCTCACTCGGAATTCTGACGACATAGTGGGATTTACGCTGTACGCAATGCGACCAGAGAATCTCCACCATTGCTTTTGTGGAATCTTGCTGTGCAAAAGGTGGTTGCTACATATTTGTTACATTTTGTTATCGTGGCAACCCTTTAAAAGTACTTACCTGGCTGGAACACAGTTTGGGGCATCCCGAGATAGTGAAAGATCCTTTAAAATTCCAATTATTTCCTTTAAAGTTCGAGAAGAAACATGAGAACATCCTATGAAGCAAATACATGAGCAAGAGCAGCATAGGGCGTCATGAATAAATTGTAATTGTTCCAGTATTTGGTGCAATTAATGGTTGAACTGTTACTATTTCCTATACTCTCTATACAGTGGCATGTTGCAGTGGAACATAATAGGAAAACTCGTAATGTGCAACATAAATCTATGTAAGGATACAAAATAAAGTTTTCTGCCCCGTGATTTCTTTTGGTTTGCTGAATATAGGTTGTTGATATATTCAGTTAACAGTGTACTTTATAACACTGTTTATACAATGGGCAGGATTCTCCAGTCCTCCAGCCGTCTGTTGCCCGGCGGCGTGCCGTTCGCTGGCAGCGGGATTCTCTATCCCGCTGCTTGTCAATGGGATTTCCCATTGAAGCCACCCCACTCCGCCGGGAAACCCACAGGCGGGAATGCGCTGCCAGCAGGAACAGAGTATCCCAAAGGCCAGTGAATTCCGGCCAACCGGTACTATGGGCACGATTCTCCGGATAGATTTCCAAGTGCTGTAGCGAGCGAGAATTACCACGTATTTCCCGGCACATGCTCTGCCAAGGCCATCAACACTATTCAACATTCAATGTTAATTGGTCCACTTAACGAGGTCTCACGGGCTTCCCGAACAGAATGCTGGCTCGCCAGCTGATTGCCGTGATTCCGCTCACCAGCCCCCCCGCTAACCAGACCGAGCAGCACTTAGGCTGCACTTGCTCAGCCAACCCCAGCCAGCTCGCAACAATGCCGCTGAGGAGACCAGCCCCAGGATTCAGGGATGCTGACCTGGGGAGGGATCTCCTGTTCCCCCGAGGATCCCGGAGGGTGAGCCACAAGGCAGCCAGGGCTGCCTGGGATGAGGTGGTGGCAGCAACCAGCTCAGGGACTGTGACCAGGACGACTGACCTCCAGTGTCGGAAAAAGGTCAACGACCTACACCGGGCAGCCAGAGTGAGTAGACGCCAACCCCACCACCCTCCCCACCCCCCAAGGGAGCATCCCCCCAGGTGAACACTAACCCTCCCTCCGTCTACTCTCCCTTTCCACACTCCCTCCATCCACCCCTTCAAACCTCCCTCTGGGGCTAGTTTAGCACAGGGCTAAATCGCTGGCTTTTAAAGCAGACCAAAGCAGGCCAGCAGTGTGGTTCAATTCCCGTACCAGCCTCCCCGAACAGGCGCTGGAATGTGGCGACTAGGAGATTTTCACAGTAACTTCATTTGAAGTCTACTTGTGACAACAAGCGATTTTCATTTCATTTCATTTCCACCCCAACCTGCCCCCCCACAACTGTGAACCACACGTGTAGCTAACGATGCCCTCTCTGTGTCCCCTCAGGAAAAGCTCTTCCATATTCGGTGGGAGAGTGTCCAGACTGTGGTGGGGTGCCGGCCTTGAGGATCCTCACCTCCTTCGATGAGCGGATCCTGGAAGTGACTGGTGTGGCCAAGGACAGGGTGGTCACCCGAGCAGAGGCTGGCGGATGCCGCAGAGGTGAGGAACCACCAGGATCCATCCGGAGGACCTGTCAGACATGAGTACTGATTGCCTTACAGACTGGCCCATTCCTTCCACTGGCCACATGTCCATTCTCCGCAGGTTCTCCAGTCGACGGATCCAGCCCATCCCAGGTGGCCCACTCTCTTGACTCCGAGGAGAACACCTCGGAGGGGAGCTCCAAGGATGCAACCGTTATAGTTGCAGCACAACTGTCATCCCCACCCTCCACCAGTGCAGATACACACACCTCAGTGGGAAATGTCAGTGGTTAGGCATCTGGAGCACGATCTGATGAGCACCACACTGCTGACGCAATAGATCAGGTAGAGGCAGGAACCCCCAGGCGAGACAGCAGTTCAGCCAGGCGGAGGAGAGTGGTGGTGGATGGGAATTGTCCGGGTCTCTTTTCGAGAAAGAAGCGAAGGGCTCTCAGGCCATCCTGGCCCTGGCTCAGTGTTTCCCGGAGTTGATGGAGACGATAGGCAGCAGCCGGGACGTTCAGAGGGGGATATCAACATCACTCCAGCTGATGATTGGAGGAGTCGCAGAGGCTATGGGTGCAGGAGATGGCACCGGCAATGAGTGGCACCAAGGCCAACACTGCTAGGGTGGCAGCCACAGTGGAAAGTCTGCTGCACGATGACGGCACCACGAGTGAAGGTGTTCAAGGCGTGGCGCAGTCGGTGGCGGCCATGGCTGAGGGTCTTGGCAATATGTCTGCCTCACTGGGGGATGTCACCCAGTACCAGGCTGACCTTGGTGACCTTGACATGTCTCACTCTCAAATGGTAATGGCCGAGGCACTGCGGCGTATGTCCTAGTAGCAGGTGGGCATGGCTGAGGCACTGCAGAGCATGGCCCACTCACTGTGGGGATGGGTCCCAGTCACAGGAGCATCGGCGAGGGTGTCGACACAATGGTGCAGACCATGGGGAACCACCAGGACTGGCAAAGCCAGATGATGTAGAGGCAGATGGGACCTGAACCAGAGCCCCCCAGAGGACTCCCACCAGGGGCATCAAAGGCCATGGGATGAGGTAAGTAGCTGGTTGCCTCCACCACAGATGTGCATCCTGGGGAAACACAAAGGTGAAGTGGTGGATCTAGGAGGGCCAGGCATGTTGAGCATCACCGAGGGCACTGGGGCAGGGGGGATGGGTTAGGTTGGGGGTGGGGAGGGGGTGGCGTTGGGGACGGGGTGTGGCACTATCGGGAATGGGGTATTGTACAGCACATTAAACAACTGTTTACACAACTATTATGATGCCTATGTCACTTTCTTCCTCAATGTGGGCTGACACCCGGACTCTTTGCCTGTATCTCCAGGCAACCCCCTCCCCGTGGAACCCACCCACCCTCCAACCGTGGTTGTGTCCTGGGAGCTGTGACCCATCCGCTGGGTGTTTGGATGTTGGCTGCTGCATGTGTGGTGTTGATTCCCACACAGTGTCCAGGCATCAAGGTTTGATTGAAATGCTAGACTCCCACATGCTGCATGGGCTGCCTACCTACGGGAACCTACTTCGCATGTGTCAAGTGCTCACTTAACCATGATTGCCAATTCCCTATTATCAAAAGTCTTCAGTCTCGCAACCAGACGCCTCAGCAGTCGGTGAGGGTTATGGGTGACCGATGGGGCAGATGGGTAGGGACAGGGGTTGCCCCTGCATGGGGTTGGGATCCAAGGGTTGGCACGGTTGTGCCATGAGCGATTGCCCTCCCAGTTGCCCCCCCCCACCCAGCGCCTCCCTCCTCCCATGCTCCCATGGTGGCCCACATCTGCGGAAGGTCCCTCACACCCCGCCGAGCACTCGGGTGGCAAGGCCAGCACCGCTGAGCTCTTTGCCTGTGGCCAAAGATGGCTAGTCCCCTCCTGGGCTCCCCATGGAAGCCCTTCCGTCAGGTTCACGTTTTTAAAAAGGAGTACCACTTGCTGGGCAGGCCGGTAAATGACAGGAGGCCTTTGGATGATAGGTGGCTCCAGTTAATTGTATGGAAATGGCCTTAAGCGGTGACAATTGGTTTCTTGCCACACTATGGCGGGATTCCGAATTTGCCTAAGGGAGCAGGCTGGTTGCATCGCAAACTGTTTGGCGTCTGGCGTGGTTCCCGTTTTTGGCCTCTGCCGATATTTACCGGGCTCGTTACGCTTGAGCGCCAGTGTAACGAGGCCAGAAGATCGCGCCCTTAGTTATTTACTATGACATGAAACAAGGGCCTGCTTGTTGCCTGCTCACTTAAACAATAATGGTGGGAATGACTTAGCCAAGCCCAAATTAGTCAACACTTAAAGTTAGCCGGCCCAAGTTAAAACCAGCTTGTACCTCTTATAGGTGAGGCACTTTCAGGCTGCACCCAGTGCTGGACTTGGTTACAGAAGAGTCTCTGAGTTGAAATGGAGCAACAAGGCAGAAAACATGCCCCAAAATTCTCTGCTGCTGCACTGGAGGCTTTGGTGTAAGAGACAGTCAGGAGGGTAAAGGTCCTCTTCCTCCAATGGAGCCGGCTCATGCTCACAGCACAGTGAGCACAGACAGCCATTGCAGTCAATTCAAGGAGTCTATCCCCAAACACTTTGATGCAATGCAGGAATAAATTTAATGATCTCATATGAGTGGTCAAGATCAGTGAATGCAGCTTCAAATGCCATCTTTGCAAATGAATCACGAGCAAGGAAGATGCCAGAAATGTATGGATTTACATATCTTGAAGGAATGAAAACCCTGAGTCTCTGATGAGAGTTTTTGATGAAGTGAATAGAGACAGGTTTCCACTTGTGGAGATGAGCATAACTAGAGGCCATCAACATAAGGCAGTCACCCAGAAATCCAATAGGGAATTCAAAAGAGACTTCTTTATATGGAATTATATGGTATATGGAATTCACTACCACAGGGAGTGGTTAAAGTAAATAGTGTAGATGCATTTAAGAGGAAATTAGAGAAGCACGTGAGAAGGAAGGGATGTTATAATTACAGATTAAGATTAAGAAAGTTGGAAGGAGGCTTGAGTGGTGCATACACACTGTCCTTGACAGGATTGGGCAGATGAACTGTTCCTATGCTGTATATCCTGTGTAATCATATGTGGTCTCACTCACTATTCAATGCACCATGCCCCCATCACTCAGATATTGTTAGATTTTGATATTACACCTGTGGCTTTCCATAGGCATGTGACTATACCAAAAGGCTGTCTTTGGAGGCAGGCATCTTAAGATCAGTTATCTCAAAGAAACAGACACTTCTGTCCTTTTACTTGGAACGTGGGACACATAAGTCAAAAAAATAGACTTTTGAACCCTGGAAAAGAAGCAGTGAAAGCATTCAAAAACCCTGGAGCACAGCATGGCTCAAAATGTACAGCAACAAAAAAAGCTGAAATGAATAAAGAAAAACAGACCAAGGATACAAGTGAGAACACAACTCAGAAAGGCTCACAGAAAAGTACAAATCTGCAAAAAAAGGCTAAAAAAAGACAAAAGATAAGCACAGACTGGCTGCAAGTGAAATTACTGGCTGCAGAGAAAAAGGACAAAAGGATGAAAGGAATGCAAACAAATGCTGCCAGAAAATTACTGAGTCAAAAAAGTGACTGCAGTAAATTTCTCAATCCCATCTAATGTAACACTGTAACACTACAGTAACACTGAACTGAACACTGAAGCAAGGCAAAACTGACAGTATTTCCACTTACAATGGCAAAATTGTGAAATTGCAACAGACTTCAAGGACAAGCCTGAACCAATAAGAATAGTCACACCGTTAACACTGGTGAGGAAGGACTGTTACAAAGTGTATACCGCTCCAAATGTAACTGACGAGCAAAGAAAAAAAACAACAGAGAATTTGAAAGCCTTGAATGCACATTTTGAACCTTGAGTGAATGTTCCATATGAACGTTATGTATTCAAAACGATAGAGTTCAGAGTGAAAATTAGACCATTGAATGATTTGTGATGGCACTGACGCAGAATCATGTGAATTCAGGCATGTGAAAAGATGATCTGATTGAAGATAGATTGCTCCTCGGCAATGAGACCCCTTCATGAGAACAAATCAACTGAAAGATGAAATAGAGATGCTAAAGAAGGGGATAGACATGTCGAAATGTGGAAGTTGTGAATGTAAAGTGGACTATATGTCTAGCAGAGAAGACTAGGAGATACATTATACTGAGAGACTGTCCAATCCAAAAGAGGGGAGCAATTGCAGACAAAGTGCATGATGCAAATACTGTGGAGCAGGTATTCCCAGGAAAAGGACTGTCCAGCATGGGGAAAGCAGTGTTTTAACTGCAAGTAGCAAAACCATTTTGCATACAAGTAATTGATTCGTAAAAACCAAAACAAGCTGACACAAATAACAACTGGAGAGCTCTCAGCAGCTACATCTAGTGAAGAACTAGACACGATGCAGACGGTTGGTTCTGTCAAGTCTATAGGAAATAATTAGTTTGTGATTGTTACAGTAACGAGCCCAACAGGAGACTATTAGGTGAATAAGAAGTGTTACACACTGGTGCAGCATGTGGCATAAGGACCATCACAAGTGCAAAGTGGCTCAACATGGTGAACTGAAAATGGAGCCCTTGAAAGTAAGGTTGAGGCTATATGGTGACACAAGACTTAAGCTGAGAGGAGAAATTAGTCTGAGAAACTAATGGGATGCCAAGAAGGAAAATTTGGAGTTCCAGATTGTAGATGTGGTGCAGCGGCCATTCATCTCAGCTGGAACATGTGCAATGGAGAAAGAGCAAAAGAAAAACCCAGAAGGAAGGTGTCATTTGAGAGTACCTTTAAGAAATGGGTGTCTATAAATGGGTATGTATATAAATAACTGTAGTGAGAGTACCTTTAAGAAATGGGTGTTTACTACTACAGTGATGTCAGAGAGTGGGTGGAGCTGGGCTGTCTGCCAGCTTTTTACTTTTGTTTTTGAGCAGACTGCAGGGTGTGTTTTAGTTTCGTTTTCAGTGTTGGAACTGAAGCCAGACCAAGCATGTGTACTGCTGTTCTCTCTGTAATCAAAAGACTATCTCTTGATTATTTGGTGAATTCAGAATTATAAATGTTTTCAGTCGTGACTTTAACCTGGTATGCTTCTGATAAAGGTTTTGTTTTTAAGTCGTATTGATGTTAAAAAGGAAAGCTTAAAGGTTTACTTGGTGTTGTATTCTTTGGGGGTTGTATTTGAATTAATGGTTGCTAAGATGTTCACTGTATGTTTTAAAAAGGTGAACTTGAGTTCATAGAATAAACATTGTTTTGCTTTAAAAAATACTTTTCCATTTCTGCTGTACCACACCTGTAGAGTGGGCTGTATGATCCCCATACCACAATCTATTAAAAGTTGTGGGTCAGGGGAACTCCATGATACAGTTTGAGGTTCTCTAAACCCTGGACCATAATAAAAGACTTCAGAGCAACGGAGACAGAAGACCCCAGAAAGAAGAAGACATTATTTATGTAAACTACAAGTATCATGGGAGAGTCCCTTTGGGAAAGTTTTTTGTCTTATCACATGGCTTCAATTATGGAACGTTGTGGGTGGAGCTGAGCTGTGGCTGTGGGGTTTGTTTTTACTTTCACTTTCAGTTTGAGCTGCTGTAGACTCAGACAGAGAACAGAAGTGTTTTGGCCTGTCCCTCTCTATTTTCATTTTAAATACCTGTTCCAGTAAAAATCACCTTGGCGGTGGCTTTTTAAATATTGTTTGCTTTCCGGAGGGGTTTAAACCTGCTGGTGACATGGGGTCAGAATCGCAGGGAGAGCCAGTCTTATTCAAGTGAAAATGCAGAGTGCTGGGCCACACCGTTGAAAAGTGTTTTTTGGTTTATGGGATTTTGTTTTTGAATTGGAACAGTTAAGGGGGAATTCATTTAGTGTTATACATAGAATACTGTAGCTGTGGGGTGTCTTTATGTTTGTAATTGATAACATTTCTTGCTGTTTGTTTATATATGTAGGTAAACTAAATTCTTAGAATAAAGCTTGTTTTGATTAAAGTGTCTAGGAAGACTGTTGAATCACACCTCAAGTGAAAGATCTTGGGCGCGATTCTCCGCCCCCCACGATGGGTCGGAGAATAGCGGGAGGGCCTTCCCGACATTTTTCCCGACCTCCCGCTATTCTCCCCCCCCCCACGGCCGCCCCATGACACGAATCGCTGCTCGCCATTTTTTTACGGCGAACAGCGATTCTCCCCTATCCGATGGGCCGAGTTCCCAGGCCTTTCTGGCCATTTTCAAAATTTAAACACACCTGCTCTCACCATTTGTGAAAACGGCCGCAAAGTGCCATTCTGCACAACCATGGCACCGATTGGCACGGCCGTGCCAAGGGTGGCATGGGCCCATGATCGGTGGGCACCGATCGCGGGAAGCGGGTCCGATACCCGCGCACTTTTTGGCCCTCTGCCGCCCCGCAGGATCAGGGCGGCTGAGGGGCATGACGGACCGCGCATGCGCGGGTTTGACACATATGCGCGATGACGTCATCCGCGCATGCGCGGATTGGACCCGTCCAATCCGCGCATGCGCGGCTGACGTCATCATGCACGTCAACCGCCATGAGTCTTGGCGGCCGGGCATAGCGAACATTCGCTAAGTCCGCGATGCCGTGCTTCACGGGGCCGTGCTGCTAGCCCCGACCGGGGGGGGTCAATCGGGTCCCGGGAGGGGGCGCGGATGCTGCCGTGAAACACGGCCGGTTTCACGGCAGCCTTTATGACTCTCCGCATTTGCGGAGAATTGCGCCCCTTGTGCCCATCCTAGTCAAATTCAACAAAAAGGTTTAGGTCAGGTGAACACCATAATACACGTTGGAGTTTTTAAACCCTAGCTCATAACACAAGATGGTTACAAAGCATGTAATTGCAATAAAATGTACGAGCCAATGGTAAATGAGTCAGTTCTACAGGAAAAGGCTCACATCAGAGCTGAACTGGAAGACTTAATGGAGTAAGATGCAACAGTGAAAATGCACAAAGAACTGCTGTCTTCGATGAACCAAACTGTGTGAGATCAGAACAAATCAATTTCAAGAGATGGCACAAAGATACCAGGAGGAAGGAATGACACATATTTCCACAGTTGGCAACTCAAAAAACTTAAGTTAAAAACACTCAGCTCGATATTTAGGCACAACTGCAGGCATTTAGGCTCAACAGCGAAGCTGTTCCTTCACCACCATCAGCCAGTCGGGGAGAAGGCATCTCACCAGCTGGTCTGAGTACAGAACTACCATAATTCCCAGAGCCCATGTGCCCCCAACAACTACAATGGAATAACAGCAAAAGTCACAGAGGCAACAAGGTCTCCGGACAAGGAACATCACCCAGACAAACAGCTAATGTCAACATGTACGCGTTCCATTAAGAGGCCTAAACAGTTTAAAGATTGTGTGATGCACATGCAGTGACTGACTAGTAGAACAAATGGTGTTAATGCATGAGAAAAGTGGGTGTATAGTGAGAAACGTGGGTGACTCACAGTGACAAAGGATCGTACATGCACAAGTGTCTTCTGTTTGCTAGGAAAAGTTTTTTCTTTTGTTTGAGATAGAAAGGGGGGTGCTAGGTTTTGCAATGTAACCAGTCTGACTGATACTTCTGGCTTTCTGCAGTCATTTGAGAATGCCCTGAGACTGCCTCTGTTTCAGTTCAGTCAATGCCCCCACTGAAAACACACTGTAGAAGTACTCTTGAAACATATAGCAATAATCTCTATCAATCATGACTCATCGGCAGCATCCATAATTTCATCTCGGTCTCACAGAATAACCACTGCTATAAGCCTCACACCTACACCATATAGCTTGTAAACACTGCCAGCTATTGATACCTGCAAGCCATATCACCTATACACAATGTGCCATACTCAATTACACACTTGCTTCTCCCTTGTGGAACAAGGTGGTGCAGACCCAGAAGCAATAGCGGTAATGTGCTGAGCACATGTTCCGATGTGTTTGTTTAAGAAGGGGAATCAGTTGGAACATTGAGCTCCGAAATAGCTGTCGTGGCTTGAAATCACCATCACATACTGACTGATGCTATGGTCTGCCTAATCGGCATACAATCAGTGCAACAACTCTCCCTCTCATTGGTGTTCAGCGCAAGATATAACAGAAGCATGCAGATACCATTTTGGCACCATTTTGCTGAAACTATGCAGCTGAAGAGCTCAATTTTGGTTCTGTTTCAAAGCATTAATCGGAACAAAAATATATTGATCATGAAATTCAAGTACTGGACCCGAAACATACTTAAGACAATATTCATTTTCACAAATTTCTCTCATGTGATTGCTGACTAGCTAGCAATGTGCAGCTTCAGTAGGATGGATACTCTTGTCGTGTATAGTGGCATGATAGTGAGATGACTGTGGATACGAAAACAGAGTAGTTGTTATTGAATGAGTAATTCAGAGGCCGAGACTAATGATTCAGTAGCATGAGTCAAATCCTGGCGTGGCAACTGAAGAATTTATATTTAAGTGAATAAATTTGGATTAAAATGCCAACATCATTAATGGAGACCATAAAATTACTGGATTGTCAGGGAAAAAAATCACTGGGGGTGGATTCTCCATTACCTGACATCAGTAATAGATTTCCCGATTGGGCAGAGAATGGAGCATCGGCTGGACAATGGGATTGGCACCATTGCGAAGTTCTGGTCTCCCACCAGCAGCCGCCATGAGATACACATTCCGCGTCGGCGCGACCATGCATAACCGCGATTTGTATGCATTTTCTTTTTACATTTAGAGTACCTGCGGTGAATGTATTCACCATAATGCATACATGATACTGTAACCTGTGACCTATGACCTGGAAGTGGAGATATGAACTGCTTCCAGGTACTGTACTGTAACCCCAGTATGGCTCCGCCTCTGGCTCCGCCCTCACCGGGGCCATATATAGACTGGCCGCCTGTGGGCGGCATTCATTTGTACAACTGACTTTGGCTAGGCAAGTTCATGACTAATAAAGCCTACTGTTCACTCACGCTCTCTGCCTCTCAGTGAATTGAAGGTATATCAGTACCCAATTCATTTTTTCCAATTAAGGGGCAATTTAGCGTGGCCAATCCACCTACCCTGCACATCTTTCGGTTTTTGGGGTTAAAACCATGCAGACACGGGGAAAATGTGCAAACACCACACGGAGAGTGACCCAGAGCCGGGATTGAACCTGGGATCTCGGCAGCATGAGGCAGCAGTGCTGACTACCACTGCATCACCTTGCTGCCCTGATTTGTATGCATTTTAATTTGATTGACGGGCAGAACACCCAAATCTCCAACCTCCCATGATGCTTCAGCCCTTTCAGCTGTGAATCATGCGGGCGTGATTTTGTACAAGTATTTTCATGCAGGTCCCAGGCATCAGGCCATTGAGGGGGGAGCCAGGAGCTAAACAAATTTTGCAAAGCTTTCAGGTTTGCTGGGGACTGTATGCTGGGAGTAGCAGGAAATGACTTAGTGGCAAGTGCATGGACTTGGGGTGTCCCCCTCGGGAGCAGGGTGCCCTGGCTGAGACCCCCATTACTAGATTACCCAATTATTTTTTCCATTTAAGGGGCAATTTAGCGTGGCCAATCCACCTACTCTGCACATTTTTGGGTTGTGGGGGCAAAACCCACGCAGACACGGGGAGAATATGCAAACTCCACACGGACAGTGACCCAGAGCCGGGATCGAACCTGGGACCTCAGCGCCATGAGGCGGTTGTGCTAACCACTAGGCCACCGTGCTGCCCTTGAGACCCCCATTACTGCATTATTACTGCCGATTCTTTATATCTTCAGAGTATTTGCAGATGATTTCATTCAGTACTCCAGCGCAGCCTGAAATTCTCCAGCCAATTCAGCCTGATCCGTTGGAGCCAATCTCTCCCTGTCAGGCTTGATACTTGCCTCATCGCCCTGCACAACAGTGAATAGAAGTCAGCCTGGTTGCCGCCTGTGGCCATTGTAGTGCCCTTTTGTCGTCATGTTCCCCTCATGAAGGTGGCTAGTCTGAACTTTGTATCTTCTAAGTTCAAAGGTTGAAGACCAGTTTGAAGGTGACCATATGTCTGTTCCCCAATGATGGAGACGGCAGCACCTGTGTCCACCCCCATGTTCAATGGATGACCATTTACTGGTAGTTCCACCATTATTGGGGTGACCTTGGTCATGATGACATGATTGAATTACACTGTCCTAGTTTCTGGTAATGGGTTTATCTGCATGGTGCGGACCAGTGCTGGCTTTGGCTTCTTCCCCGAGGAGAACACGGTTCCTTTAACTTTGTCTTGGCTGTCGGGCAGCACGGTGGCACAGTGGTTAGCATTGCTGCCTATGGTGCTGAGGACACGGGTTCGAATCCCGGCTCTGGGTCACTGTCCGTGGGGAGTTTGCACATTCTCCCCGTGTCTGCGTGGGTTTCACCCCCACAACCCAAAGGATAGGTGGATTGGCCACGCTAAATTGCCCCTTAATTGGAAAAAATAATTGGGTACTCAAAATTTATTTTAAAAAACTTTGTCCTGGCTGTGCCCTGTTTGCAGTGGTCCATCATCTTGCATTTAAACCTTCCAGGTTAGTTTCCCTAGCATTCTTTGGGGTAGAAAGACATTTTCCTGATTGTTGGGTAATGCAAATTCCGATTTTGTAACAGACTATTAGGCATCATATTTAAAAGGCGTTTTCAGTTGCGTATAAAGGGTATCCACAGTCTCAAAGTCAAGCAATGGGATGAATACTCAGGGTTCAGGTCCCAAAGCCTGGTTGCACAGGATCAAGAGGCACTGGCATCACTTCTCTGCTGGGACCAAGGCTGGCCATTCCGGAGGAGCGAACGTATAACCTTCTTGACAGAACCCCCACTGTTAGTGAGCCTAAGACAGTGAAGAACCAAATGGGAGGCAAGTTTCAGTGGGCATAGGACGGGGCCAGTCCTGTTCTGGAGATGGTTGGGCACCTGAGCTGCGTGTAAGCGGCCGCCACCGGCTAAGGTCTAGGGCTGGCTGCTTCCAGATCCACAGGCCAATGAGTCAGGGGAGGTGATGATAGTCAGCAGCTGCAACACCAACCTGACTCTCTCTCTTTATCTCTCTCTCATTCCTGCATCCACGGAATCCAGCAGCAACATGCGGCGGCACCACAGGAAGACCCAACAGAATGAGACGAGGGGGCCGCAGGGTAGGCTCAGGGGCTGGACGCCACACTAGCCATGCAGGAGGCACGAAGGCACCAAAGGAGACCAAGAGCTACCGGACATCAGAGCCATCAGAGACTCCGTTCATAAAGGAGATGGTGCAGCACCTGTACCATAACCTTGCGGACTTGCTGCCACGTGACGGTGGGGGAAATCTACTCCATGAAGGTCACAGCAGCCTTCAACGCCTACACCACAGAGTCCTTCCGGGGCTCCACAGGGGAACTCTGTGGGATATCATCGGCATCTGCCCATCAGTGCATCTATGAGATGGAGGATGCACTTTATGCCAGAGCTTTAGGCTTTACACTCTTCTGACATGGACCACACCCAGTAGGACAAGTGGGCTACAGACTTTGGGCACATAATTGGTCTGCAATAGGTGCAGGGACACCCAGGCTGCAGGGATGGTTCCTTGCCGACAAGTGATATCCCATCACGTCATGACTGATAACGCCAGTGCGGAGGGCACTGATTGAAGCGGTGAGAACAATGTGAGCTCTCATTGAGCAGTACATCGGCCTGTTGAAGTTACAGTACTGCTACCATGACAGGTCTGATAGGACCCTACAATACAGCCCCCCAGTGGGTCTGCTGTGCCCTCCACAATCCAGCTCAGTGATGGGGTGATAAGCTTCCTGAGTATGACCTCATGGAGCGACACCTGTCCTCCGATGAGAAGGAAGAGCCCGCTGAGGATTCACAGAATGGAGGACAGGAGGGTGAAGTGTGCGCATGGGCAGGAGGACTAGGGATGCCCTCATTGCCTCTCTCTTCATGGAGAAGGACTAGCTTACTGTCCAACAGTGTGACACCCCCCCTCCCCCCCCAAGGATGGCGTAACACCTCAGTGACCAGGTGATGAAGGTGGCTGAGACAGAGATCATCAGGGTACTGGGGCTGAGGTGTCCTTGAGTGCCTATTACCCAGTCAATGTAGGAAGGTAATGATGAACAGTGAGGAATGGATGCTCCTCAGGTATTGCTTATGTCTGACTCCTGTCTCTCTGCTGACACCCCAGTTAATGTCTGAGTGAGGTTCCGTGCTTCATTCTTTTGTCCCTTTGCTCTCGAGGGGGATTAGCGGTGGCAGTCAAGGGTTCACTGAATCATGAAATACCAACATTTATCTCAATGAGTTTATCTGGCTAAATTCAGTAGGTAATGCACCTTGGAAGTGTTTTGAAATGTCTAGACTTCATGAAAAGATGCTACTTTTATATGTGAATGTCGCAACGGGAGTTCAACGAGATGTAGACTGTTGTCTGACCAACTGCCATGGCAGAGACACTTGAAGCTGAGCCTGTCAGTCAACAAGCCCTTTCATGTTTTATTGTTGTGGGCAGCCTGTTCATTTCAGTGCATGGTACCTTTGATTTCTTAAATCTCAAAGGTTAAGAGGGAGCGTTAATGTCTGCAGGACTGCATGATTTGGGAAGTGGGGGTAGGGTACAAGCTGATATGTCTGATCAGTAAAAAGTATAGCCAGGTGACACAAAGGTTACTTCTGCATTAGTATTTTCATGATGGAAAGCATTTTTTAAAAATTAGCTTTAATTGGGAAAGCAAGCCAGGGTTCGAATGTTGGTGCGTAAATTGTGAATTTTACAACTTACCTACCACCAGTAACAAGCTCCCTATTAAATAAAACAAAAATAATAGTGAACATTTAATTGCATAAATCATTTTTGTACTGAAAAAATAAAGAAACCTCAACTCAATAATTAACCTGCAGGCAGCCTCCCAGCCACCTGACCTTCAAACGCTCACAGTCGACCAGTTGTCTCTTTCCAACTTTTTCACACAGGCAGCTGACGGGTGGCATATAAATGAGGCCCAGAAGTGAAAACCAGTTAGCCTCCAGCTGCCACTTCCAAACAACCCTCTTGCACTCATCGCCCATGTCTTAAAATTTCCCCTTTCTATCCATGTCCTGGCTGACACCTCAAAGTACTCTCTCAGAGTATCGCAATAAATCTCTGGACTATCTGAACAATTTTCTAGATGGAAGTATAAAGATTGCCGCAATGCAATAAAGTAAAGGTTCCTGGTGGTTTTTTCCTCCTCCAGCCTTTTATCGATTCGCGGTACTTAGTGTTGCAACCAGCCCAGATATTGTGCCATCACTGTTGTACTTTCTGAGGTTATTCCAGGCTCTTCGGGCATGATTGCAAAATGGGTAGAATCTGCATCTGCCGTATTGCCTATTTGGATAAGGTTCTGCTGTTGCACCTTCACAGCTGATGATTCATTCGAACCCTAACACCAAAGGAAGATATTCAGCCCATCGTGTCAATGCTGGTTCTTTGCTAGATCATTTCAAAACGAATTCCACTGCCCTACACTATTTTCCCTGCATAGCCCAGTAATTTTCTGTTTCAAATATTTCTCCAATTTTCCCTTAAAAGATGCAATGATCTCAACACTCAACTGCTCCCTGTGACAGTGCATTCCATAAGCCAACCATTTCAACCATTGTCCTCAATCTCTTGCCGGCAATTTAAAACTGTCACTGACTTCCCAATCAGTGGAGTTGGCCTTTCAATGTCTCTAAGTCCTTTGCAGTTTTAAAAAGCTCAATGGAATCTTCTTAACCTTCTTTGCTTCAGTTTAAATTGTCAGAGGAAGTAATTCTCATCAATGGAATACTGGTGATTGTGGATCAGCAAAGATGGACAGCAAAACTAATGAGGATGTAAAATGGGCCGTTTATCCACAACTGATTATTTTCTATATGTGCACAAACTGGGAATGATCCAGCTGGAGGCTGAAGTTCTTTCTCATAATTATGCTTTCCCATCCCTGGCATTATCCTGGTAAAAAGATAGGTGAGTTCTAAATTTAGATAAATAGGGCCGGATGTTCACAGAGACCGGAAGACTCCAAGGACCTTTAAAAATCGTGGCCTCAACATGATTCCAAGATTCAGGGACCCATTCCCAGTGCCCTCAATTTTCATAAGCACAAAATCATGGTGCAGGTCGCGAGTCTGCACCTTGCAATCTTGGCCTGGTTGGCTCCATTGTGGTGGTAGGCATCTCCTGGCCCTCTGCATTTTAATTGGACTTGGTCAGCTTTTCAGTGACTTGTGGTTCATGACCCCTTAGAGGTGTATTGAACCATAGTCTGGGTGAGGAACCCACTTTTGGAAGGTAAGTTTAAAAGGGCCTAGCTTTGTCCCCCTCATGCCAACCTACGCATCTCCACCCACCTCCAACAACCCCTCCAACCCTCCATGCTCACCGAAGTGCCTCCACCCACCTCTAATCAGTACTCATATTTTCCATGCCATCCTATGACACTTCAGTGCCCATTTACTCAGTATGCACCCGAGGCAGGACCAGTTAACTCTATATCACCAATGTCATGTGTGAAAAAGCTTTAAAAATGCATAATTTATTCATAACTTTCTTTAAAAATCTATTTTTACCACAGACCTATATTTTTTCAATTAACTTGTCCATAAAGTGTCAATAGCTGAAACTGCAAACACTTGACACCTCTTTATCCTATACAAATAAACATTGTGAAATTGACAGCAAAGATCAGAGAGCCAGATCTGTAAATCAAGTAATATTTCTTCTGGGGCTCAGGTGTTTCAGTACTCCAATGGAAGGGCCTAGATGAATGACACTTTTATTGGATTGTAGTAAAGGGGAGATTTCTTTTACACCAATGGAACATTATCAATGAGTTTTATTAACATTTTTGCACATTCTGCTGCCATTATAGGTTTCATTGGTTCTATACTGTGGATAGTGGTTGATTGAGTATGGACGTGCCATAGCTTGACATGGGATGCAGGGAATTGTTTGTGGAACATGAGATGGTATAGATGGGGCAAGGGGATTGCATGGAGATGAAGGGATAAGGGCTGGCGTGCCGTCCTTTTATTGTAACTCGGACAAAATTGCACAGCACTGAGACGGGCCTTTTAAACAGCCCACCTCCGCACCAGTTGCCGTGTTTGCTTCCATACTTTTTCCCAGGTCAGCTAGCCCTGCACCTCCCCCCACCACAAACATTGCGGGAACTTTCCCCCGAGGCAGTCAAGCTGAGCCAAATTTTTCCCAATTCCCGCTACCCGCCTCGAGGATGAAAGTCCAAGCCCATGAGTTTCTGCACAGTTAATAGAGACATGGGTAAGATGGGAACTGAGCGATAGAGTCTGACCGCTTATGCAATGGTACGAACGTTCCATTAATATTACCAATGGCAGAAATCTGAAGGTGCTGAAAATGTTACTGAGAGATTGTGCTGCTTGGAACTAAAAATTAGTTTGGGTCAGGGGTTCACATCTATTGCTATTAACATCCGAATATTTAAAAGTGCTTACTCTTCAGATCTGTGATCCTTGTGTGAATGCCTCTACTGGTTTGCCGATGAGTTTGGATATGTACATGGTACTCTTCACCGTACCTCGGTACACGTGACAATAAACAAATCCATACACTTTATCAATATTTCACCCCAGAGTGCAACACATTTTGAATATTAAAATGCATACATTTTTAAATTGTTGGGTAAGAAAATCTCTTTCTCCGAATTATTTTGGCTTGTGCAAGATCGTACTCTGATAATTAACAAAAATCATTTTTTATCAGAAGGAGGGTAGTTGAATTTCGAATTTTTTCACAATCTTCTTATGAGTAGCATTTTCTGGCTCATAAATAATAAAACCAGTAAAACCTCCACATATAAAATTGAAAACACAAATATTTTTCTTTTCTCCATTAAATGCTCCACTTAAAATTACCAAAACCCAGCAATCATGTTGATCTCCATTTTGCTCCATTAATTCGTGGAAGTTTTACATCACTGTAAGTTTTAAAAATATGAAAGCTTTCTTACATAGTATTGTATCTAATCTGAGCACGGCAATCCATTAGATCACATTATATTCAGCTGCATTATGTACACCTGAATAAGCTGTACGCTATGCAATGAAGCACGTTTGGAATACAGTTAATGAAATGGGTCTTGTACACGCAGGCAGTTTATTCACTGATTTAAAAAGAAGCATGTGGCTTATTTCTACAAAATATATTAATGTAAAATATGAAAACAATTAAGGATTCCTTTTATTCAACTGCCTTTCAAAAATAATACTGAATGAAAATCTTAAGTTACATTCTTTTGTATACATTTTATAAGCTGAAAACTTGTACAATCCTTACCTACTCGGCAAGGGATGTAAAATTAATTTATAATCCAGGCCTTAGAAATGTGAAATTACATTTTTAGGACAGATAGCATCTTATAGCACTAGAAAGGCTCCAGAATCAGTTACATTTGGTTTCAAACAGATTGTCATTAATTTGGAATTTTATGCTAATTATCAATTAAAAGTGGTATAATATGAAAGATTTACATATTTTATTAAAACCAGTCCAAAGATAAAGCTGCCAAGCTGCATATTGTACAAATGATCACTCAGTTCATCTTTATATGTGTAAAATGAGAACTGATCAAAACCTCTTAATCTGACCTGCATAATGAATACCAACAGCCAAGAAATCAAGTAAAAGTCCATTAAATTGACGTGTTTTGCTTTTTCTTTATTCTTGCTCTCTCAGTTTAAAAGCTCAAGTTTTAATTCAACTTCTGTCTCTCTGAATTCATCCTTTATTGGGGTAGATTCTGACTGCAGTGGTGTGAAGCGAGTGAGTCAGAAGCCCATTTACATCTCTCACGTAGAAGTCAATTGTTTTCGAGCAGGGAAGGCTGAGGTGAGGTGTATAAAATTGGCGGGTATGGACAGGGTGGATAGGAAGAAGTTGTTTCCCTTAGTTGAAGGGTCAATAATGAAGGGCCATTATTTTAAGGTAAGGGGCAGGGGGTTCAGAGGAGATTTGAGGAAATACATTTTCACCCAGAGGTTTGTGGGAGTCTGGAATGCACTGTTTGGGAGGGTGGTAGAGGTGGGAAACCTCACAACCTTTCAAAAAGTACGTGGAAGATGTACTTGAAATGTCATAATATCCAAGACCATAGGCCAAGTGTTGGAAAGTCGTATTAGTGTAGATTTAGTGTAGTTTTGTCGGTGCAGACTCAATAGGTCGAAGGGCCTCTTCTGTACTGTATGACTCTAAATAAAAATTGAGAGATTTAATTTGGTCCACCAACTCACCATCAGGCAATGTATAGGAAGACACAAAGTCAAGTGTAAGGATTTTCCCGCCATCCGAAAAGTCAGGAGAGACCACTTGCCCACCAAAACCGCCTTCCCCACAGCGATATGAAGCTCCAACAGGCATTAATTGGCTGGAGATGGGTCTTCAGCTCTTAAGTTGTTAATAATTGGCTTAATTAAGGACCTCCATTGATGCAAGTGCAAGCAGTCCGCCTCGGCCTCGTCTGTCCAAGAGTAGAATTGTGGAGCAGTCAGGGCAGGTGGGAAGGCCGTTTGCGAAATTTGATGGTCACATCCCAGCTACAAAGCTGTCAGCGGGGACGGAAGGTAAAATTCTGCCCAAGATCTACCCTATTATGTCCGTGCACCTTATACTGTCTTTAGTGCTCTCGCTTGTGCATGTTTTGTATTATATTACTATCTGCCTTACTCTGTATCATCTTCTTTCTGACCTGGTTGCCCTCTTGTTCTGGTTTTAGTTTCTTTCTGTGAATCACATTGATGCCTGTATACATCCCAAATGCCACAGTAACCATGCCAAACTGCAGTGGGCTATTCATCTTCAGAACAAGTACATTTTCACAATTCGAAAGCAATAACATAAAAATAAGTAATAGAATACCACTTTATGGTCTTGGTGTGATACGGCAAGAATGTGACTTTGTCTTTTGGGTATTGTGCAGTTAGCCCCATTCATTATTTACGATATTAGGTCGGCATGATATCCTTATAAACGATAAATATGATGGCCCAGATTTTACTACCAAAATAATGGTGAGATTATGACGCCACTGTACTTATGCACATATGGTGCAGCAATTTCAGGCAAGGATCAGTTGTGTGGTTGAGTGCCACTGTTCATACTGCCACTTGCTTCACCAAAATAGTGTCACACAGCTGCCTCACCATTGAAATGCTTTTAAAGTTATGAGGTTGTCATATTGGAGTGTTAGATGCAGACTAAATTTGCCATATAAGGTTATGTCTTATCATTTCACATGTAAACACCCCGTTGATGATATAAGTAGTCTCTTCAAAAAAAAAGTTTTGATTGATTTTCACAATTTTTATGATACACATTTCAGTTTGTACAATTAGTTTACATGTTTTATAGCCACATATATGCCAGGATTCTCCCAGAATTGGTGGGGTGAACTAGCGCCAAGAGCTTTCTGAACCATTCCGGCGCGAGCCGCTGGAAGCTGCGGAATCATCTGCACTTCCAGGGGCCAGGCCGGCGCTGGGGGGGGGGTTGGTGCCACGCCAACTGGCGTGAAGGGTCGCCGCCGGCCAGCGTGAGTTGGCGCATGCGCAGGACCACCAGCGTTTTCTGTCGCATGCGCAGGGCATTTCTTCTTCGCGCCAGCCGTGGCGGAGCCTTACAGAGGCTGGCGCAGAGGGAAAGAGTGCCCCATGGCACAGGCCCGTCTGCAGATCGGTGGGCCCCGATTGCGGGCCAGACCACTGTGGGCCAACCCCCCCCCAGCCCCGGGGCCAGATCCCCCCCCCCCTCCCGAGGACCCCGCTTGGCGTCCAACAAGCCAGGTCCCGCCGGGATGGACCATTTCCATTTCACGCCGGTGGGACTGACCAGGAATGGGTGGCTGCTCGGCCCATCGGGGCCCGGAGGATTGCCGGGGGGGGGGGGGGGGGGGGGCGTTGTCAACGGCGCCAGACCGGCGCGGCGCGATTCCTGCCCTCGCCCGAAAAACTACCGCCGGAGAATTCGGCAGCCGGCGTCAGAGCGGCGGGGCAGGATTCATGTCGCCCCTCTGCCAATTCTTCGACCCGGCAGGGGGTCGGAGAATCTCGTCCATAGTGTTTGGGAAGGCAACTAAGAAAAGATTGATGTTACACAACAAATATACACTAAAGCACAATGAGAGAACAGACAAACAAACATGGATCACTCTACATATTTACAACTACTTATTTCTCCCCCTATCGTGGCCATGGGCTGTTCTGCCTCAGTTACCCTTCCTGACGCTGGCCCCAATGTGAGTTGTCCCGTGTGTTGGTGCTCCCCCTGGCTCTCCGCTTACCCTCGGACCCCTTCAAGTGTGGTCGTGTTCATGTCCATTTTTCCCAGGCCTCCCCCCCCCCCCCCCCCGCCCCCCCCTCCCCGGCCCCTCGCACTCTCTCTCTTTCTTTGAATGGATGTAGCTGTTGAGCAACAGCCATTGTAAAGTCAGACGATTGCATCAGGAGTAAAGGACAGCATCGCTACGTGCCTCCTTTGAATTGAGCATTGAGCATATGTTCCATGGTCTGTCCTGAGTGACCATAGTTGCAGATGGAGATGGAGAGTTCTTAATTTGTGATCAATTATCAGCATCAGTCATGGTTTTTGTGGATATGTTTTATGCTTGCCCAAGTACGTTTCAGAAGGTCAAAGCCAGAGTTCGTCTGATTTGAGTCTTCCATGAAGTGTTCATTTGTGATTTCTTAAGAACTCCATTTGACATTCCAAGCTTCAACGGGGCAGATGTTGCATTGTTCAACTATTACTTTCTGACAATCAACCTCTCTGGCACTGAAAGTTAGCCATTGCACATGTGAGTCTCATTCATTCAAAGTATTTGTTTTTTCTGTCTTTCTTTCTCTCTCACTCTTAATCTAATTTTTCTTTCCCTCTTTTTATTTCTCTTTCGATATCTCATTTGATATTGAATTTGATATGTGAATTCACTTTAACTGACAGTTCTTTCTGAAGTGTTGTGTTATTTTTCAATCCTTCAGTCTGACTAGTTAAGGAGACACACAGTTGTTTTCTCACATTTAGAACACTCTAGAGGACAAACATGCTTTCAGCTGAAGGGTGCAGGGACAAGTGTACCGAAGGGCTGTGCCATGAGATGGCTGACTGCAGCAAATTCCCATCCAATATGGATGTACATGAATTAAGTACAAGGAAGTACATTTCTCAAATAGATTGAAGAACTGCTATTTTAATATTAAGAAGTCTTACAACACCAGGTTAAAGTCCAACAGGTTTGTTTCAAATCACTAGCTTTTGGAGCACTGCTCCTTCCTCAGGTGAATGAAGAGGTAGGTTCCAGAAAGATATATATAGACAAAGTCAAAAATGGAAGACGCTACTTTGAATGTAATTCTTTGCAGGTAATTAAGTCTTTACAGGTCCAGATGAAGCAGGTTAAAGAGGTGTGAATTGTCTCAAGCCAGGACAGTTAGTAGGATTTCGCAAGCCCAGGCCAGATGGTGGGGGATGAATGTAATGCAACATGAATCCAAGGTCCCAGTTGAGGCCATACTCATGCGTGCGGAACTTGGCTATAGGTTTCTGCTCGGCGATTCTGTGTTGTCGCGTGTCCTGAAGGCTGCCTCGGAGAACGCTTACCCGGAGATCAGAGACTGAATGCCCTTGACTGCTGAAGTGTTCCCCTACTGGAAGGGAACATTCCTATCTGGTGATTGTTGCGCAATGTCCGTTCATCCATTGTCGCAGCGTCTGCACAGTCTTGCCAATGTACCACGCTTTGGGGCATCCTTTCCTGCAGGGTATGAGGTAGACAACGTTGGCTGAGTCGCACAAGTGTGTACACGTACCTGGTGGGTGGTGTTCTCATGTGTAATGGTGGTACCCATGTCGACGATCTGGCACATCACCCAGGTTGATAGGGTTGTGAAGAAGGCCTATGGTGTGTTGGCCTTTATTGGTAGAGGGATTGAGTTCCGGAGCCATGAGGTCATGTTGCAGTTGTACAAAACTCTAGTACGGCCGCATTTGGAGTATTGCATGCAGTTCTGGTCGCCTCATTATAGGAAGGACGTGGAAGCTTTGGAACGGGTGCAGAGGAGATTTACCAGGATGTTGCCTGGTATGGAGGGAAAATCTTATGAGGAAAGGCTGATGGACTTGAGGTTGTTTTCGTTAGAGAGAAGAAGGTTAAGAGGTGACTTAATAGAGGCATACAAAATGATCAGAGGGTTAGATAGGGTGGACAGCGAGAGCCTTCTCCCGCGGATGGAGGTGGCTAGCACGAGGGGACATAGCCTTAAATTGAGGGGTAATAGATATAGGACAGAGGTCAGAGGTGGGTTTTTTACGCAAAGAGTGGTGAGGCCGTGGAATGCCCTACCTGCAACAGTAGTGAACTCGCCAACATTGAGGGCATTTAAACATTTATTGGATAAGCATATGGATGATAAGGGCATAGTGTAGGTTAGATGGCCTTTAGATTTTTTCCATGTCGGTGCAACATCGAGGGCCGAAGGGCCTGTACTGCGCTGTATCGTTCTATGTTCTATGTTCTATGTTCTATCTTGCAGAGATTGCCATGGCGGGTTGTGTGGTGTCATGGTCGCTGTTCTGAAGGCTGGGTAGTTTGCTGCAAACAATGGTCTGTTTGAGGTTGCACGATTGTTTGAAGGCAAGTAGTGGGGGTGTGGGGATGACCTTGGCAAGATGTCCATCTTCATCGATGACGTGTTGAAGACGAAGAAGATGTCATAGTTTCTACGCTCCAGGGAAGTACTGGACGACGAAGGGTACTCTGTCGGTTGTGTCCTATGTTTGTCTTCTGAGGAGGTTTGTGCGGTTTTTTGCTGTGGCGCGTTGGAACTGTCGATCGATGAGTCGAGCGTCATATCCCGTTCGTACGAGGGCATCTTTCAGTGTCTGTGGGTGTCTACTACACTCCTCCTCGTCTGAGCAGATCCTGTGTATACGGAGGGCTTGTCCATAGGGGATGGATTCTTTAATGTGTTTAGGTTAGAAGCTGAAGAAGTGGAGCAACATGAGATTATCCGTGGGCTTGCGGTAAAACTAAGTGCTGAGGTGACCGTCCTTGATGGAGATGAGTGTGTCCAAGAATGTAACCGATTCTGGAGAGTAGTCCATGGTGAGTCTGATGGTGGGATGGAACTTATTGATGTCATCGTGTAGTCGTTTCAGTGATTCTTTGCCGTGGGACCAAAGGAAAAAAATGTCATCGATCTATCTGGTGTATAATGTTGGTTGAAGGTTCTGTGCGGTGAGGAGGCCTTATTCAAACTTGTGATGAAGATGTTGGCATATTGAGATGCAAATTTGGTCCCCATGGCTGTTCCGTGTGTCTGAATGAGAACTTGTTATTGAAGGTGAAGACAGTATGATCCAGTTTGAAGCGGATGAGTTGCAGAATTGCATCTGGAGATTGGCAGTTTTCAGTGTTGAGTACTGAGGCTGTTGCAGCAATGCCATCATCATGGGGGACGCTGGTGTAGAGTGCCGAGATGTCCATTGTGACGAGAAATGTTCCTGGTTCAACTGGTCCATGGGTGCTGAGTTTCTGTAAGACGTCCATCGTATCGCGACAGAAGCTGGGCGTTCCTTGTACGATGGGTTTCAAGATGCCCTCGATGTAGCCAGAGAGGTTCTCACACAGGGTCCCATTGGCTGAAACGATAGGATGGCCTGATATGTTGGCCTTGTGTTTTTTCTGGAGGCAGTAGAGATCTCCAATGCGGGGAGTGCATGGGATATGCGCACGTAGGGTGCTCTGAAGGTCTAGATCCAAGGTCTTGACCAGTAGAGTTGGCAGATGTGTTCCTTGGTCGGATCTGTGGGTAACTGTCTGTAGTGTTCCTGGTTGTTGAGTTGTCAGTACGCGTCTTTGCAGTCGTCCATTCTGTTCAGTATGATGGTGGCCACTCCTTTGTCTGCTGGTTTGATGACGATGTTGCGGTTGAGAGCGCGAATGGCGTTGCGTTGTGCTTGGGTGATGTTCGGGGCTGTCTTGTGAATGCGACTGATGAACCTGGCATTGATGCGACTCCTGACTGCTATTTTAATGGCATGGAAAGGTTCGGAGGACACCAGGCTGAATTTTGCTTGGATAACAAAGGTCACAGCAGTGCCACGGAAGTGAACCATTTTTTTCACTTGAGCAACGTGCTACTGGCCAACTGTCATCATGCAGCGATTGGCCAATTTACTGTCTTGAGATGTGGGGGTCCGCCTAACTGTTGAGCAGAGACAGCCAATGATACGTCGAGCACAGCAGCACCTGACTGAAAGGGCATCTAGCTTTGCATGCAGTGCTGCCTTCATGGGCAGCACAGTAGCACAGTGGTTAGCACTGTTGCACCACGCCGCCAGGAACACGGGTTCAATTCCTGGCTTGGGCCACTGTTTATACGGAACCTGTATGTTCCCCCTGTCTCTGCGTGGATTTCCTCTGGGTGCTCCGGTTTCCTCCAACAAGTCCTGAAAGATGTGTTGTTAGGTAATTTGGACATTCTGAATTCTCCCTCAGTGTACAGGAACAGTCACCAGAGTGTGGCGACTAGGGGATTTTCACAGTAACTTCATTGCAGTGTTAATGTGATTATTATTATTATTATTGTTGCTAATGGTTGCCTAAGCAACACAGTTGAAAACTCCTGTGATTGAACTGTAAAATAATTGTTTGTGGAACGCGGGCATCACTAGAAGGGCCATCATCTAATGCCCACCACTTATTGCCCTTGAACTGAGTGGCTTGCAAGGCTGTTTCAGAGGAGTCATAGGTAAGGACAACAGATTTCCTTCCTTCAAGGACATTAGTGAACCAGATGGGATTTTAACAACAATCAACAATGGTTAATGGTTTCATGGTCATCATTAGATTCCAGACATTTACTGATTTCAAATTTTGCCATCTGCTGTGGTGGGATTCTAACCTGGGTCCCCAGAGCATTACTTTGTGTCCCTGGATTGCTATATCTTCCTTGACCCCTACCCCTCTGTGACTGATATGAAGACCCCTATACCCTGTGCCAGATCTGAAGACCCCCTACCCCCCGTGGCTGATCTGAAGACTCTTACACCCCGTGACTGATCTGAAGACCTATACCCTGTGACAGATCTGAAGACCCCCTACTCCCCTGTGACTGATCTGAAGACCCCTACACCCCTGTGACTGATCTGAAGACCCCAACATCCCTGTGACTGATCTGAAGACCCCCTACTCCCCTGTGACTGATCTGAAGACCCCAACATCCCTGTGACTGATCTGAAGACCCCCTACTCCCCTGTGACTGATCTGAAGACCCCGACATCCCTGTGACTGATCTGAAGACCCCAACCCCCCTGTGACTGATCTGAAAACCCCTACACCCCTGTGACTGATCTGAAGACCTCGACATCCCTGTGACTGATCTGAAGACCCCTACACCCCGTGGCTGATCTGAAGACCCCGACACCCCTGTGACTGATCTGAAGACCCCTACACCCCTGTGACTGATCTGAAGACCCCTACATCCCTGTGACTGATCTGAAGACCCCTGCCCACCCGTGACTGATCTGAAGACCCCTACCCCCCTGTGACTGATCTGAAGACCCCTACACCCCGTGACTGATCTGAAGACCCCTACCCCCCTGTGACTGATCTGAAAACCCCGACATCCCTGTGACTGATCTGAAGACCCCGACACCCCGTGACTGATCTGAAGACCCCTACCCCCCTGTGACTGATCTGAAAACCCCGACATCCCTGTGACTGATCTGAAGACCCCGACACCCCGTGACTGATCTGAAGACCCCTACCCCCCTGTGACTGATCTGAAAACCCCGACATCCCTGTGACTGATCTGAAGACCCCGACACCCCTGTGACTGATCTGAAGACCTCAACACCCCTGTGACTGATCTGAAAACCCCTACACCCCGTGACCGATCTGAAGATCCCAGCAGCCCTGTGACTGTTCTGAAGACCCCTACCCCCCTTTGACTGATCTGAAGACCCCTACCCCCCGTGACTGATCTGAAGACCCCTACCCCCCTGTGACTGATCTGAAGACCCCTACCCCCCTTTGACTGATCTGAAGACCCCAACACCCCTGTGACTGATCTGAAGACCCCTACACCCCGTGACTGATCTGAAGACCCCTACCCCCCTGTGACTGATCTGAAGACCCCTACACCCCTGTGACTGATCTGAAGACCCCTACACCCCGTGACTGATCTGAAGACCCCTACCCCCCTTTGACTGATCTGAAGACCCCTACACCCCTGTGACTGATCTGAAGACCCCTACATCCCTGTGACTGATCTGAAGACCCCTGCCCCCCGTGACTGATCTGAAGACCCCTACCCCCCTGTGACTGATCTGAAGACCCCTACACCCCGTGACTGATCTGAAGACCCCTACCCCCCTGTGACTGATCTGAAAACCCCGACATCCCTGTGACTGATCTGAAGACCCCGACACCCCGTGACTGATCTGAAGACCCCTACCCCCCTGTGACTGATCTGAAAACCCCGACATCCCTGTGACTGATCTGAAGACCCCGACACCCCTGTGACTGATCTGAAGACCCCTACCCCCCTGTGACTGATCTGAAAACCCCGACATCCCTGTGACTGATCTGAAGACCCCGACACCCCTGTGACTGATCTGAAGACCTCAACACCCCTGTGACTGATCTGAAAACCCCTACACCCCGTGACCGATCTGAAGATCCCAGCAGCCCTGTGACTGTTCTGAAGACCCCTACCCCCCTTTGACTGATCTGAAGACCCCTACCCCCCGTGACTGATCTGAAGACCCCTACCCCCTTGTGACTGATCTGAAGACCCCTACCCCCCTTTGACTGATCTGAAGACCCCAACACCCCTGTGACTGATCTGAAGACCCCTACACCCCGTGACTGATCTGAAGACCCCTACCCCCCTGTGACTGATCTGAAGACCCCTACACCCCTGTGACTGATCTGAAGACCCCTACACCCCGTGACTGATCTGAAGACCCCTACCCCCCTTTGACTGATCTGAAGACCCCTACACCCCTGTGACTGATCTGAAGACCCCTACATCCCTGTGACTGATCTGAAGACCCCTGCCCCCCCGTGACTGATCTGAAGACCCCTACCCCCGTGTGACTGATCTGAAGACCCCTACACCCCGTGACTGATCTGAAGACCCCTACCCCCCTGTGACTGATCTGAAAACCCCGACATCCCTGTGACTGATCTGAAGACCCCGACACCCCGTGACTGATCTGAAGACCCCTACCCCCCTGTGACTGATCTGAAAACCCCGACATCCCTGTGACTGATCTGAAGACCCCGACACCCCTGTGACTGATCTGAAGACCTCAACACCCCTGTGACTGATCTGAAAACCCCTACACCCCGTGACCGATCTGAAGATCCCAGCAGCCCTGTGACTGTTCTGAAGACCCCTACCCCCCTTTGACTGATCTGAAGACCCCTACCCCCCGTGACTGATCTGAAGACCCCTACCCCCCTGTGACTGATCTGAAGACCCCTACCCCCCTTTGACTGATCTGAAGACCCCAACACCCCTGTGACTGATCTGAAGACCCCTACACCCCGTGACTGATCTGAAGACCCCTACCCCCCTGTGACTGATCTGAAGACCCCTACACCCCTGTGACTGATCTGAAGACCCCTACACCCCGTGACTGATCTGAAGACCCCTACCCCCCTTTGACTGATCTGAAGACCCCAACACCCCTGTGATTGATCTGAAGACCATAAGACCATAAGACCATAAGACCATAAGACATAGGAGTGGAAGTAAGGCCATTTGGCCCATCGAGTCCACTCCGCCATTCAATCATGGCTGATGGGCATTTCAACTCCACCTACCAGCATTCTCCCCGTAGCCCTTAATTCCTCGCGACATCAAGAATTTATCTATCTCTGCCTTGAAGCCATTTAGCGTCCCGGCCTCCACTGCACTCCGCGGCAATGAATTCCACAGGCCCACCACTCTCTGGCTGAAGAAATGTCTCCGCATTTCTGTTCTGAATTTACCCCCTCTAATTCTAAGGCTGTGCCCACGGGTCCTCGTCTCCTCGCCTAACGGAAACAGTTTCTTTGCGTCCACCCTTTCTAAGCCATGTATTATCTTGTAAGTTTCTATTAGATCTCCCCTTAACCTTCTAAACTCCAATGAATACAATCCCAGGATCCTCAGCCGTTCATCATATGTTAGACCCGCCATTCCAGGGATCATCCGTGTGAATCTCCGCTGGACACGCTCCAGTGCCAGTATGTCCTTCCTGAGATGTGGGGCCCAAAACTGGACACAGTACTCCAAATGGGGCCTAACCAGAGCCTTATAAAGGCTCAGTAGCACATCGCTGCTTTTATATTCCAACCCTCTTGAGATAAATGACAACATTGCATTCGCTTTCTTAATCACGGATTCAACCTGCATGTTTACCTTTAGGGAATCCTCGACTAGCACTCCCAGATCCCTTTGTACTTTGGCATTATGAATTTTCTCACCGTTTAGAAAGTAGTCTATGCTTGGATTCTTTTTTCCAAAGTGCAAGACCTCACATTTTCTCACGTTGAATTGCATCAGCCATTTCCTGCACCACTCTCCCAAACTGTCTAGATCCTTCTGCAGCCTCCCCACTTCCTCAGCACTACCTGCCTGACCACCTAACTTTGTATCATCGGCAAACTTCGCTAGAATGCCCCCAGTCCCTTCATCCAGATCATTAATATATATGGTGAACAGCTGCGGCCCCAACACTGAACCCTGTGGGACACCGCTGGTCACCGGCTGCCATTCCGAAAAAGAACCTTTTATCCCAACTCTCTGCCTTCTGTCAGACAGCCAATCCTCAACCCATGCCAGTAGCTCACCTCGAACACCATGGGCCCTCACCTTACTCAGCAGCCTCCTGTGTGGCACCTTATCAAAGGCCTTTTGGAAATCCAGATAGACCACATCCACTGGGTTTCCCTGGTCTAACCTACTTGTCACCTCCTCAAAGAATTCTAACAGGTTCGTCAGGCACGACCTCCCCTTACTAAATCCATGTTGACTTGTTCTAATCCGACCCTGCTCTTCCAAGAATTTAGAAATCTCATCCTTAACGATCGATTCTAGAATTTTACCAACAACCGAGGTTAGGCTAATTGGCCTATAATTTTCCATCTTTTGTCTTGATCCTTTCTTGAACAAGGGGGTTACAACAGCGATCTTCCAATCGTTCGGGACTTTCCCTGACTGCAGTGAATTTTGAAAGATCTCAACCAACGCTTCCGCTATTTCTTCAGCCACCTCCCTCAGAACTCTAGGGTGTAGCCCATCGGGGCCAGGAGATTTGTCAATTTTAAGACCTTTTAGCTTTTTTAGCACCATCTCTTTTGTAATGGCAACCATACTCAACTCAGCCCCCTGACCCTCTATAATTTTTGGGATATTACTCATGTCTTCCACTGTGAAGACAGACGCAAAGTACTTATTAAGTTCTCCAGCCATTTCCTCGTCTCCCATCACTAGCCTTCCGGAATCAGTTTGAATTGGCCCAATGTCTACTTTGGCCTGTCGTTTGTTTCTTATGTATTGAAAGAAACTTTGAAAGACCCCAACATCCCTGTGACTGATCTGAAGACCCCTACACCCTGTGACTGATCTGAAGGTCCCTACCCCCCCCCCCCCCCCCCCCCCGTGACTGATCTGAAGACCCAAACACCCCTGTGACTGATCTGAAGGTCCCTATAACCTGGTGTTGTAAGTCTTCTTACTGTGCTCACCCCAGTCCAAACTCGGCATCTCCACATCCTACTTATTGTTGAGGGGAACTATCTATTGTGCAATGCAAAGAATTTAGGAAAACATTCCAATGTTGGTGCTTTGTCCCAGAACCTTAATGCTGCCACTGGTTAGAAAATTATGAAGTTCACGACCCCTCGACACCGGCACGCTCTGAGGTGAGAGGAGCATAAAATAGCATCCTCGGCTATGTGGTCCAGAACGGAGTTCTAGGGCCCGACCCCCATCGCATGCGCCCCCTCATGGCACTCCCGCTCCCCCACTACCCCAAGGCCCTTTTCAGGTAGAGAGTGATGCCTCAGAGGTCGCTCTCGCAGCCACACTAAATCAGGCAGGGAGACCAGTCGCCTTTTTCTCCCGAACCCTCTCTGCTTCGGAACTTCGACACTCCTCGGTCGAAAAGGAAGCACAAGCCATCGTGGAAGCTATACGTCACTGGAGGCACTACCTCGCAGGAAGGAGGTTCACCCTCATCACATTGAATGGCAGATGCAATTAAGACAGATCCGATTGATTTCTTTGCAACCCACATAGACATCAGTGACCATTGTGAAGCAAACAATCTCATAGATTCTGTCTCCTTTAGGGGCATGGTAGCCCAGTGGTTAGCACTGCAGCCTCACAACACCAGGGAGCCGGGTTTGATTCCGGCTTTGGGTGACTGAGTGGAATTTACATGTTCTCCCTGTGTCTGCGTGGGTTTCATGCAGGTGCTCCGGTTTCCTCCCACAGTCCAAAGATATGCAGGTTAGGTGAATTGGCCATGCTAAATTGCCCTTTAATGGGCAACAATGTGCAGGTTAGGTGGGGTTACACAGTTTTAGGAATAGTGTAGGGGAGGGTGATCTTCTGGAGGATCAGTGCAGACTTTATGGGCAGAATGGCCTCCTTCTGCACTGTAGGGGTCTATTCTGGATTTCAGCTCCACACTTTCAAAGATCTAATTCCCTCAAAAGTGCTCCGACTCAGACTGTCTCAATGGCTGCTCACCCCCAGATGGTTTAATTTATTCTGAGAATGTATTCCACGGGATTCACAAAGCTGTACTGCTGCCTCTAATTACATGTACATTTCCAACTCTTTATCAGACCCATAGCTTCACTAAGCTGGCAATGCCTCTGGGTTTCTCTGATCACCATTCTCCCCGCTGAACCAAGATATAAATGGCTCCCAGGGCTTCCTCTGAGCCCTAACTCTCACCAGCATGGAACTGGTGACTCTTCACTGCTGTCAGCTGAGCCATACCTGGCTTGAACCTGCCAACAGCAGTGCCTTCACGGTATCCAGCCTCTTCCCAAGCTGCAGGATGTTTCTTCTCCCAGAAAAAACACAAGTAAATTGAAACCATAGAACTTTCTTAAGCTTCACCCAGCTCCATTATGGCGTAGCCTGCTCTGGTTTAGCCTCAAAATGACGGCCAAGCCAATAACCCCTCCTTTACAATTTCTCCAGTTCAGTAAGCCTACCTGCTGTTTCATGTCTCCAACATTTTTAACTGTTAGTTCCTTTTGTTAACATGGCCACAACCTTTTAAGTGTAATAGATTTCAAGGTGTTTTAGTCACATTTATCCAACTTTCTACAATTACATTTTAATCTTCCCAGAACTAAACATTACCTCTAAAATATTAACATGAACAATGAACTAGACATTCATCAGAAAGTTCTACACTATCGTCCTCACAGTTCAGAATGCTTCCACAAATTTTGAAATCGCGCCATGTAAATCTAGGTCTCGGTCAATAATATGTATCAGGAAAAGAAAATGTCTCAAATCTGACCCTTGGGAAACTCCACTGCAAACCTTCCAGCCTGAAAAACATCCATTAACCCATACTCTGTCACTCAGCCAATTTTGTATCTATGTTGCTAATGTTCCTTTTTTATTCCATGAGCTATAACTTTGCTCACAAATCTGCTCTGTAGCTCTGTTGTAAATGCTGTTTGGAAGTCCATGTATACCATATCAACAGCATTGCCCTCATCAAATCTGGATCAAATTATTTCTAAAATGCATCAATTGTCAACTAGAGTGTTTACAGTAAGACAGTAACTCTATCTTTCATCACCTTAAGACCCTTGTACAGATAGAATCCATCAGCTTCATTTGAAGGACAGGACAAGACTTTTGAGACCACTGAGCCAAAAGGTAGAACTGTAAGGATCGATGTGATGGAGAGCCCAGCATCTAGGACAACAATATTATCTGCACCATCAGTTGCAAGATGCTGAGAGGATGACAGGATGTCATCTTCTCTCCTGCCCTGAAGCCTGTCAATTATTTCAGGATGTTCAGGAAACATTATTGTGGCAGAGACACTTGGCCCGGGGCAGTGTAAAACCTCTCATCTTTGTAACTCATGTATTGGCAGCATTTCCAAATGGATTGCTATAGGTTTACTGGGACTGATTTAAGACTGCTGCTCGTGAAGGAAAACAAAATCAAGATGGCCATGATTGTCTGTAGAACACATTTCCTGGCTTGTTTTTTGATAATATGTTCCTTTAATCCTGTCAACTAGAGGGTATGTATTCGTCTCCGCCATCACTGCAGATATACAATATTCATGGAAACTTGACACGCGCTGAGAGTTTGGAATACTTGTATTACCAATAGTATGGGTACTAGTAGCAGATGACTATGATGAAGCTGAGCAATCTCGATGAAGAGGCCATGGTACAGCACAGCACATGAATAATGTCTTCCAATGTAGTCCTGTCCTACAGGAGGTATTGCGAGATAGATCTTTGCTTTTTAAAGCTATTAGGATCTGCCTTCTGGTTCATAAAAAGATAAGCATAATTTCTATTGCTATAAATAGGATATAAACACAATTCTATAAATTCCGAGAGAGCTTGATTGTCAATGACATACGATTATTTATCCATAAAGTAGATTTATTTTTGTATCTGGCCTGGTGAATGTTAGACCATGGCCGGAATACTCCGCACCTTTAGGGGCTCGGCCCGCGCTGGAGTGGCTCCCGCTCCGCCAGCCGGTGCGAACGGCCTTTGGCGCCCCACCAGGTGGGGCCAAAAGGCCTTCGCCGGCCGGCGGACGTCCGCGCATGCGCTGGTGCGTCAGCGGCTGCTGACATCATACCGGCGCATGCGCAGCATAGGAGGTTCTCTTCTACCCCGCCTTGGTGAAGGCCATGGCGGGTCGGAAGAAAAAGAGTGCCCCCACGGCACTGACGATCGGTGGACCCCGATTGCGGGCCAGGCCACGCCCCCCCCCCCCCCAGGACCCCGGCGCCCACCCACGCTGCCAGCACCAGGCGTACTTTGATTCCCGCCGGCGGAAACAGCCTGTCAGCGGTGGGACTTCGGCCCATCGCGGGCCGGAGAATTGCCGCGGGGGTCCCGCCGACCGGCACGGCCCGATTCCCGCTCCCGCCAATTCCTGGGTGGCGGAGAATTTGGGTCATGGCGGGGGCGGGATTGACGCCAGCGCCAGGCGATTCTCCAACCCCCTGTTGACCTGTGTTAGTGTGGGAAGAGAAGGGAAAGGAAACAACAATGTACGACTTGTCATTTTCATGTGACCTCCCAAGGAGATACGTTTGTCTCTACAAACCTGATCATTTTCTTCAGCTCCTGGAGATATTTTTCTTTGAACATTGAAGAGCCCCAAAACTTTGTATTCTATTAACATTGTAATATAATGCATCATTTATCAAACCGGGGATCCATGGCATCGAGGAGCTCTGCAAATGGGTCCAAAAGGATTCACAATGTTGTCAAATGTCCACACATCTTGTCTATGATGTGGTGTCAGCAGTTTTTCAAGAATTCAATCTGCTATTGTGGCAATTGTCCCTTTAAGGGCAACACAGCAGATCATCTATTGGGGAACAATTGGGATTCAGAGTGGGGAACTCCCCGTGGATGGTGCTCTTGTAAGCAAAGAAACATTTTAGGGAGCTCTCCTATTTCTTTTTAATTTAGAGTACCCAATTATTTTTTATTTTCCAATTAAGTGGCAGTTTAGCGTGGCCAATACACCTACCCTGCACATCTTTGGATAGTGGGGGTGAAACCCACGCAGACACGGTGAGAATGTGCAAATTCCACACAGACAGTGACCCAGGGCTGGGATTTGAACCCGGATACTCAGCGTCGCAGTCCAAGTGCTATCCACTGTGCCACATGCCGCCCCTTAACAATTCTTATTAATAAATATATTTTTGTGTTCATTAGTGAAGTCAATGAAAGTGCGTCTTCACAGTTACCTTATTTTTTTCTTATTTGTTAACTTAGTAGCTTGTTAATTATGTTGCTTAGGTCCAAATAAATGCTTCTCCAACCTCTACCAGTTAGATCTGCGTTTTTCAAACATTTTTGCCCAGGATCCATTTTTACCAGCCATTCTTCGGTACCCACACTGGCCGATCATCACTTCCCACTCCGGCCGACCTTCCCCTCCCACGCCGGCCGACCTTCACCGCCCACGCCGACCTACCTTCACCTCCCACGCCGGCCGACCTTCACCTCCCACATCCGCTGACCTTCACCTCCCACATCCGCTGACCTTCACCTCCCACGCCGGCCGACCTTCACCTCCCAGGCCGGCCGACCTTCACCTCCCACACCGACCTACCTTCACCTCCCACATCCGCTGACCTTCACCTCCCACACCGGCCGACCTTCACCTCCCACACCGGCCAACCTTCACCTCCCACGCCAGCCGACCTCCACCTCCCACACCGGCCAACCTTAACCTCCCACGCCGACCGACCTTCACCTCCCAGGCCGGCCGACCTTCACCGCCCACGCCGACCTACCTTCACCTCCCACATCCGCTGACCTTCACCTCCCACGCCGGCCGACCTTCACCTCCCACATCCACTGACCTTCACCTCCCACGCCGGCCGACCTTCACCTCCCACGCCAGCCGACCTTCACCTCCCACATCCGCTGACCTTCACCTCCCACGCCGGCCGACCTTCACCTCCCACATCCGCTGACCTTCACCTCCCACACCGGCCGACCTTCACCTCCCACATCCGCTGACCTTCACCTCCCACACCGGCCGATCTTCACCTCCCACGCCGGCCGACCTTCACCTCCCACACCGGCCGATCTTCACCTCCCACGCCGGCCGACCTTCACCTCCCACACTGGCCGACCTTCACCTCCCACGCCGGCCGACCTTCACCTCCCAGGCCAGCCGACCTTCACCTCCCACATCCACTGACCTTCACCTCCCACACTGGCCGAACTTCACCTCCCACATCCACTGACCTTCACCTCCCACACTGGCCGACCTTCACCTCCCACGCCGGCCGACCTTCACCTCCCAGGCCAGCCGACCTTCACCTCCCACACCGGCCGACCTTCACCTCCCACATCCGCTGACCTTCACCTCCCACGCCGGCCGACCTTCACCACCCACACCGGCCGACCTTCACCTCCCACATCCGCTGACCTTCACCTCCCACGCCAGCCGACCTTCACCACCCACACCGGCCGACCGTCACCGCCCATGCCGGCCGACCTTCACCTCCCACACCGGCCGACCTTCACCTCCCATGACTGCTGACCTTCACCTCCCACACTGGCCGACGTTCACCTCCCACGCCGACCTACCTTCACCTCCCACATCCGCTGACCTTCACCTCGAACGCCGGCCGAGCTTCACCTCCCACTCCGGCCGACCTTAACCTCCCACACCGGCCGACCTTCACCTCCCACGCCGGTCGACCTTAACCTCCCACACCGGCCGACCTTCACCTCCCACGCCGGCCGACCTTCACCTCCCACACCGGCCGACCTTCACCTCCCACGCCGGCCGACCTTCACCTCCCACGCCGGCCGACCTTCACCTCCCACACCGGCCGACCTTCACCTCCCACGCCGGCCGACCTTCACCTCCCACGACTGCTGACCTTCACCTCCCACACTGGCCGACGTTCACCTCCCACGCCGACCTACCTTCACCTCCCACATCCGCTGACCTTCACCTCCCACGCCGGCCGAGCTTCACCTCCCACTCCGGCCGACCTTAACCTCCCACACCGGCCGACCTTCACCTCCCACGCCGGTCGACCTTAACCTCCCACACCGGCCGACCTTCACCTCCCACGCCGGCCGACCTTCACCTCCCACACCGGCCGACCTTCACCTCCCACGCCGGCCGACCTTCACCTCCCACGCCGGCCGACCTTCACCTCCCACACCGGCCGACCTTCACCTCCCATGCCGGCCGACCTTAACCTCCCAGGCCAGCCGACCTTCACCTCCCACGCCAGCCGATCTTCACCTCCCACGCCGGCCGACCTTCACCTCCCACATCCGCTGACCTTCACCTCCCACATCCGCTGACCTTCACCTCCCACACCGACCTACCTTCACCTCCCACACCGACCTACCTTCATCTCCCACGCCTGATAATGAGTTCAGCTGGTGATTTAAGATCTCACTGCATCTGTTGAAAAAAAATCAAAAGGTTTGTGCTTCGGCTTCAAATATCTTTGAAGTTTTGAGAGTTTTAAACTTTCATTTGCCAGTCCTTCCCTGCATATAACACATATTAACCTTGAATCCTGATTTGCAGTAGCACAATTGATAAACTCATAACTCAAGTAAATTATCTTTATTCTGCTTTGTTCCTGTTTTCAGCTCCTTCATGGTTTGTTCACCAGAAGCCCTGGAGTTCACATCAGCACTGCTGGCAGCTGCCAAATGGAGGAATCTCTCTCACATCCAGAATACCTGATGTCAGCGTACAGGGCGAGTGACCTGCTCTCTGCCGCTGCTCCAGGCAGGAAGAATCCAGCGATTAAAAAAAAAAAAAAAATTCTGCTCCTGGATCAGTGTATTACCGTCAGGAGGAGCTAGCCTTTCTCACTGGGCTCCCGGCCTGCGCACTGATGAGCGGGCACACATCCACGGCACGGCTGGCATAGCCGGTCACAGCCGGCATTTTAAAAAGCCGGCTGCTGCGGCCGTTGGGCTCTACTTCCCGCAATCGGGAATGCCTCGATGCATGGCGCCATGACCCTCCCGACACCTGCCCACATCCCACCTGCAGATGCCGACCTGCGAGTTAGGTTAAAATGACTGCCAAAGTCTTGCAGAATCTGTCACAGGGAGTACTACTGCAGGTGCATTTACAACGGCAACAGGGTTATTTTTACCTTTGGGCAGGAGGTACTGGGTGCAATTTACTGGCCTCGTCTCGCCCGACGTGGTGGCATGACGGAATTGCTGAATCTCACGAGAGGCCTCTCACGAGATTCACAATGCTCAAAACATCTCATAAGTTTTAAGGAAATCTCACAAAACGTCACCATCTGGATCACGGCCAGTGAAACTCATTTAATATGCTTTTGTGGGATTTCCTTGGCTCTGGGGAGATATCACCAGGGCATCCTTTAATACTGGTTTCCACAAACGTGGACAATTCATAATGGTATCTAGGTTGCTCAGGTTATTAGAGACCCCCAAGTCGTTTGCGAGAGGGCAGGGTGGTATCAGGGCACTCCCTCCGGCACACGGGCACCTTAGTACAGCCAGCCTGCCACCCAGGCACTGCCAGGCTGGCTCGGACACTGTCAGTAGGCCAAGCTAGCTGTGCCAGGGTGTCCAGGTGCCAGGCTGGGTCCAGGAGGCCTTACCAGTTGTGGGGGGCAGGGGGGGTGGGGGGGGGGGGGGGGTGTGCAGGGATGTTCCCAGGGCCTCCCCAAGGTTGGGGTGGGGGTCCAAAATGGGCGAGTCTTCAAATCCATCTCTTTTATTCAGTGTCATATCCTTCTGCGGGTACAGAGACTCCGTAGCCATTTTGAAGGGGATGGAAAGATTGCGGCAGCTAGATAAAATGGCACCCCGATCTGCGAGGAGCCTTTCCTGCTGGGTTTGCCAGCAAGAACTGACTCAAGCACAGCCTCAGTAGAGAGAAACTTCGAGGCCAAAAGAGATGACAAAGTGCTGTTGATTAGCCGGATGTTTTTTGGCGCTGGAGCCACTGAGAAATACCCCATTAAACGTGCCCAAAACTGGACATAGATTTGTTTCTGTTGAATCGTGCCCAGTGTCTTTGAAATTTAGGATAGAAGTTGGCAGGGAGTCAATATTTACAGGTTTCTGAAGTTGTAATTGCTTTTAGGAAACCCTCACAGGGAAAAGTTTGAAAAGCATTGATTAAAAGAAAAACAATTGTGACTGTTTCATAGACAAAATATCTCCCTGAAATTATACAGATTTACAGGACTTGTGATAAATCACAATTACTTTGATATGAATTTACCAACCTTATAATTAAAATAATGTATTTTAGTTTCGGGAGGGCAAGGTTGATACAGAGCCATAGAAAACAATATATTCTTTCACGCATTAGACAACCTGTGCTAACATAATACAGAGAAGGAATTGAAACTGGTCACGTGATTGTAAGTGGAAAATGTTCAAAGTGATTCAAGTATGTTGTTGGATCACAGCCTTTACTCACGGGGGCAGGGTACAAAATTGGATTTGAAAATGGACGAGGGTGTCGCAGTGCGATCAGTGTAAGGATGGCCGCACACCACCTTTATTACCATGACTGCAGTGGGCATCCGGTGCCAAATGTGGCTTCACACCACAGTAGGAGCCCAAAATTATAAAACTAGCACGGTTTAAGGTGTGCCTCAACTAATGAGAGGCAGCCTGCCTCTCTTAAAGGGACAGTGCATTATGGCTGGAACAGGCTCTGGGACATACAAACAAACAAATTAAGAGCAGGAGTTAGCCATTTGGCCCCAGGTCTGCGCTGCCATTTGATATGATTGTGTCTGATCTGTTTGCGGTCGCTACCTTCCTGGGTGCCATATAATGAAATCAAAAGTTCCATTATGGACGTGTTTAGCAGGGTGGTTCCTGGCGCACGACCCTGCTCTTAAAGGGACTCTGGGGCAGCACGGTGGCAGGCTGGGTTAGCCCTGTTGCCTCACGGCGCCTAGGTCCCAGGTTTGAATCCCGGCTCTGGGTCACTGTCCATGTGGAGTTTGCACATTCTCCCCGTGTTTGCGTGGGTTTCGCCCCCACAACCCAAAGATGTGCAGGCCAGGTGGATTGGCCACGCTACACTTGGCCCTTAATTGGGAAAAATTAATTGGGTACTCTAAATTTAAAAAAAAATTAAAGGGACTCTGGTTATTTTTGTGCCTCGGCATGGAAAGCCCCTTACATTCATTTCCTGCACTGATGAGCTTAGCTCAGCTCATCAGTAGAGGAAGAGATCAGGGTGCCATTTTTAAATGTCATCCAGATCTCCCGGTCCCCCATCGCGGCCTCCGGACCCACCAAAAGCCCCAGTTTACCAATTAGGGGTTGCTCGAGCCCACCTCTAAAGGGCAGAACACCCCCCCCCCCCCCCCCCCCCCCCCCCCACCATTGATCCCTGGCACGGCACCCTAGCATCTGGGCACCTTGGCTCTGTTAGCCGAGCAACCTGGCAGTGTCCTTGCAAGCTTGGCAGTGCCACTTGGGCACCCTGGCAATACCAGAGTGGAACTTCCAGGGTTCTCAGGTAGCATGGCCATTGTGCCAGGCTGGCAGTGCCAAGGTGTTCGGGTGGCATAAGGAGTCCAAGGCTGCCACCCTGCCCAGAGCCCAACAACCCAGGAGCTTCCGGTTTCCTGGGAGATCCCCTCTGGTGCCATTATGCCAGCTCCACGTTTGTGTGGATCAGTGCAAACGGCACCAAGGCGAGTTCTCCAAGGTGTGGGCATTCGGTTCCGGACCTTGGGAGACTGGTTAGATCTCGCGAGGTGTCCCGAGCATTATAAATCTTGCGAGAGGTCTCTCATGAAATTTAGCAGCCTCATCGCATCACCGAGATGGGCATGATGAGGCCAATCGATCACGGCCCCTTTCTATCCCACGTACCACCCTTTGACTCCCTTCTCAGTCAACAATCTAACTGACACAGACTTAAAATATTCAATGACCCTATCAGCACCACTTTCTGGGAAAGAATTCCACAGACTAACTCCCTGTTGAGAGAGAAGAAATTCTCCTCACCTCTGTGTTGAATGGAAGACCTCTTATTTTAAACTATGTCCCCTTGTCCTGGTCTCTCCCAGGAGGAGAAACATCCTCTGAACATGCACCATGTCAAACCCCCTCAGCATCTGACATCTTTCTGAAAGATCACCTCCCATGCCTCAAAATCTGAATGGATACAGGCCAAATCTGTCCAACTGTCTCTCACTAGACCACCCCTTCATCCCGGGAATCAGTCGAGTAAATCTTCTCTGCACTGCTCCGAATGCAATTATGTCCTTTTTTAAACACGGAGACCAAATATATGGATGGTACTCTAGATGTGTGGTGCGATTTAACGGCCTCTCGTGAGACTCGCGATGCTCAAGATATCTCGCCAGATTAAACCGAACCTCGCGAGATGTCGCAATCTGGATCTCGCATGTGCTCATTAGCCTCATTTAAATCTGCATTGGTCGGATTCTCCCAAAGCCTGGGATTCACCAGACATGCCTGGAAGACCTCACCAGGGCGTCATTTAGTTCTGGTCCATACAAACGTGGACCAACCATAACAGCACCTGTGGGGGTCTCCAAGACATCGGGGACACCCAGGTGGTCAGGGACAAGGCAGAGTGGCATCTTGACACTCCTGATGGCAACTGGCACCATAACACTGTCAACCTGGCACCTTGGCACTGCCATCCAGGCACCCTGGCCGTGCCACCCTGGAATTGCCAGGATACCCAGGTGGCATTGCCAGGTTGGCATTGGCACTGTAAAGGTGCCTGGGTGCCAGGTTTCCCATGCCAGGTATAAGAGGTGGAGGGAGGGGGGCGGTGCTCGAGGACCCCGGAAGAGGTAGGTTGGTGAAATGTTGCAGTCCGGAGTCCGCTGAGGGTTTCGAAAGATCGGAGCTGCCTTTAAAAATGGCACCCCGATCAGCTTGCCTGTTCAGGAAATGTCTAAAGTGTCACCTCGACAGGGTGCACCTCGTTGAGGCCAACGAGGTGATGTTGAATAGCGGGGTTTTCTTGCCGCTGCAGGTGCCGCCTTGTCCCTTGTGCTGACTGTGAGACGCGACATCATCAGAGGGGTGGAATCCGGGAGAGCTGGCGGCCAACACCCCCAGTCCATGGGTCCAGCTTGGCACCCGGCCTCCCCTCCTCCCAATCGGTGTCCTTAAGGCCCTGAAATCCACCTTCAGATGGAGGAGCATCTGATTTGAGCCCCGGCTGCCCCTTCACCATCTGGCCCTGCCAGCCCTGGCGGTTCCCCATTGTGTGCACCATAATATCGATGCCCTCGACAATGCTCCTCAGTGACTGGGCCATACTCTACAGTGCCTCAGCCATGCCCACCTATAAATGGGACAAGCTCTGCAGCACCTTGGCCATGCCCATCTGAGAGTGAGATGCATCCGGCAGAACCTCATCAAGGTCAGCCTGGTACCGGGTCGCAAATTCCAGTGAGTCGGACATCCGGCCGAGACCCTCAGCCATGGCTGTCACAAACTGCATGGTGCCTTGGACACATTCACCAATGGTGCCAATATCATGTACCAGGTTTTCCACTGCAGTTGTCACCCTAGCAGTGTTGGCCTCGGTGCCACTCATTGCCGGCGCCATCTCCTGCCCCGGTAGCCTCTGGGACTCCTCCAATCGACTATGGATCTGCTTGAACGACGCTGACATCTCCCTCTGAACATACTGGCTGCTCCGTATCGTCACCATCAGCTCCGGTAACCTCTGCACCACAGGCTCAGCATCAGACTGGGACCCAGCTGGGTCCTGGGATCCAGCAGCCCTCTGACTGCTGCCTCGCCTGGGGGTTCCTGCCTCCACCCGATGTGGATCATCAGCGGTGTGGTGTTCACCAGATTGTGCTCCAGAAGCCTGACCACTAACATGTCCCACCGAGAAGCGTGTTTCTGCGTTGGTGGGGGGTGGCGATGACAGCTGTGCCGCGACTACAGTTGCATACTCGGAGCTCTCCTCCGAGGTGGTCTCCTCAGAGTCAGTAGAGGGGGCTTATGGGTCGGCTCCGTCGGCTGGAGGATCTGCATGAGAATGGACATGTGGTCAGTGGGAGGGATGCATCAGTCAGTAAGTCAATCACTACTCATGTTGGTTCTCCTGGTGAAGCCTGGTGGTTTGTCACCTCTGCAGCATCCGCCAGCCTCCACGTGGCTGACCGATCTGTCCCAAGTCACTTCCAGGACCCGCTCCTCAATGGAAGTGAGGATTCTTAAGTCCTGCACCCATCTACCAGTCTGGGCCCTCTCCCGATGATTATGGGAGAGCTGAGGAGACACAGAGAGGGCATCATTCGCCACATGCGTAGTTCACATTGATGGTGGTGGTGATGGGGGGGGGGGGGGGGGTGGGGGGGATGAGGGCAGGATTGGGGAGTTGAGAAGGGAGGGGGTTTTGGTTGAAGGGCTGGGGATTGCTTGGGGAGTTGGGGGAGTGAATGCTCCCTTGGGGCGGGTGGGGGCATTGGCGTCTACTCACTCATGCTGCTCGGTGTAGATCATTGACCTTTTTCCAGCACTGAAGGCCTGTCCTCCTGGTCATACCCCCGAGCTGACATCTGCCGCCACCTCATCTCAGGCAGCACTGACTGCCTTGTGGTTGACTCTCAGGGACCCTCGGGGGTACAGGACATCCCTCCTGGCCTCCACAGAATCTAGGAGCCTCTCCAGGTCAGCATCTCCGAATTTTGGGGCCGGTCTCCTGGGTGCCATTATTGTTAGCTGGCGGGGTTTGGCTGAGCAAGTGCAGCTTAAGTGCTGTTGTACTTTGTTAGCGGGGGGCTGTTGAGCGTGGTCCCGGTGAATCAGCTGGCGAGCCTTCATTTGTGGTGAGAATCCCGTGAGGCCACATTAAGTGGACTATTTCATGTTGAATTGCGTTGTCGGCCTCGCTGGCCCGGACGCCGGGAAGCTTGCGGCAATTCCCGCTCGCTACCACACTTTTTTCCGGAGAATTACGCCCGTTGACTCTGCCTGACTGCATTGAGACTTTCTAAGTGCCCTGTTATAACCTCCTAATAATAGATTCCAGCATTTTCCCTGTGATGGATGTCAGGATAATTGGCTTCTGTTTCCCTCCCTCCTTGAAACCATTTGCTGTTTTCCAATCTGTGGAGATCTTCCCAGAATCTAAAGGATGTTGAAAAATTAAAACCAATGCATTTACTACCTCAGTAGACATTTCGTTTCAAGCCCTTGGATGAAAACTGCCTTTTACTTCTCATCATTTTCTAAGTATCCAATTCCTGGTGATTGTAATTGTTTCAGGCTCCTCTCTCCCTGGCTCCCTGAATGATTTCTGGGATGTTATTTGTGCCTTCTTCAGTGAGGACAGACACTGTCATTGTGCAAGTCACCCTGACAAGGAGAAAGATTGAATAATGGCACAATGTGTGATCCAAGCTTTTCGGACTCCACTGGGGACATTTGTTGGAGGAGGTGCAAAGGAGAGAAATGTGTCCACATGAGTCAGAAGGCCCTTCAGACAAATGCTCAGATAGAAGTGGACCAGATAGTCATGATGGTGAATGCCAGAAGGCGAGTACCAAGAACCTGGTGTTCCTCTGCAAAAGGTATAATGATCTCACACCATTGATTTAGGGTAGTGTATTCATCTTCAAATGCTCTATCCCACCAAACGTTCCACCAACTTCACACCTTGCTCAAGGCACCACAACCCCATCCCTCACGTGCAAACAATCTCCATCAACCAGGGGCGCGATTCAGTGGACTTAAAACTAAGGGCGGGATTCTCCGGACGGGCCCAGCCGGCCACCGGAAATTCCAACCCAAGGTCACTGGGCCTTTACGTGGTCCGGTCCTGCCCGTGGCGATCTTCCGCGGGCAGTGCGGAAGAATCCAGCCCTAAGTCTGCTCTTTGGCAGGATGTTTCTCAGCGACTGCAGCGCCGAGAATCACCCTGCTATGTGGTGGTATGATTTGCATAGCTGTCTGCCATTGGTGCAGAACACCGGCTTACCATTGGCCCTGGTCGGTCATGTGCCTCTCGACCGATTGGTTGAGACCAGTCATGTGACGGCTCTCCGATTGGTCGAGAGGCTGAGTTAACCACGCCTCCATACCGAGGTATAAATAGTCAGAACGCCCGGCGGTCGTCCATTTACTGTAGTCGACTGCAGGGCTAAGTTCTAGCTTATTAAAGCCTAACTTTTGTACAGCAACTCGTCTCGTGTTCGATTGATGGTTCATCAATTTAATAAGCTAGATTTTTGAAGATAGAGTTCCGGATCAAGCCCAAATGCCTCCGCATCAGCCCGCAAACTCAGAATGCTTCAGAAATTTTTCAACATTGGCTGGCATGTCTCGAAGGATACCTGGCGTCTGCAAACAGCCCCCCCACCATGGCACAGAAGCTTCACATCCTCCACTCCAGCGTGGGCACAGCAGCCTACGCGATGATCAAGGAGGAGAAAGATTACGATGCGGCCATGCTTAAGCTGAATGGACAGTTTCTTAAACCAGTCAACAGAGTATTCGCCCAACATCTGCTGGCTACCAGACAACAGCTCCCCGGTGAGTCATTGGACCAATTTTACCAGGCCCTCGCTGTCCTGGGGAGGAATTGCTCCTGCCTCCAAGTTTCAGCTACGGAGCACATGGAACTGCTGATCAGAGATGCTTACGTAGCTGGGATGCAGTCCCCCGCTATCCGCCAGCGGATGCTGGAGAAAGACGACCTCAGCTTAACTGAGGCACGGACTCTCTCCACCTCCCTGGAGGTCGCCGATTTAAATGCCCGCGCCTATGTCCCCAGCCGTGCTGCACCACCCTTGGCCTCCTGGCACGTTTCCCCACCGCCATCCGCCGCTCTCGACCTTCCTCAGGCCTGCGCCGCGGGACGCCCCGACAAGTCCACGGGGCCCCACTGCTATTTTTGTGGGTTCGCGAAACACCCTCGCCCACGCTGCCCAGCCCGCTCCGCCCACTGTAAGGGCTGCGGGAAGAAGGGCCACTTCTCCTCCGTCTGCCAGGCCAAATCGGTCGCTGCTGTACCGCGCAGCAACCGGGGATCCCCCCCTTCCGGGCCCTTGCTGGCCCCTCCAGTACGCCACGCCGATCTCTCCCCCCCCGCCCCCGGGCCCCTGCGCCTGGCCTGCGCGACTCTCTGCCCCCGCTCACAGCCGCTCCGGTCGGCTCGCCGGCACCACTCACTCCACCCCCCCTCAACCACGAGGGCCCCGCGGGCGCCGCCATCTTGGGGCCCCACTGCTATTTTTGTGGGGCCACGTACGGATCCTGGGCGCCCCCATCTTGGGGCCCCGACTCCACGTGCGGGTCCTGGGCGCCGCCATCTTGGGATCCCGACTCCACGTGCGGATCCTGGGCACCACCTTCCGGGACTGGCACGCAAGGTTCTTCCAGCACCTACTCGGCCGACGACGACTATGGATCTTCTCCACGGCTCGCGGCCATTCAGCTCGGCCAGTCACGTCCACGCATGCTCGCCAAAACGACAACGTGATCCACTTAACGGCCACGAGACGGGCTGCCTGCTGGACTCCGGGAGCACGGAAAGCTTCATTCACCCTGCCACGGTAAGATGCTGCGCGCTCCCTGTCCATCCTGCAAAACACAAAATCGGGTTAGCCTCACGTTCGCACTCCGTCCGCATCACCGGCTGCTGCATCGCGGACCTCACGGTCCAAGGGAAGGTTTTTTAAAATTATAAACTCCTTGTCCTCCCCGACCTTTGCGCACCGGCACTCCTAGGACTGGACTTCCAATGTAACCTGCAGAGCTTGACCTTCCAATTCGGCGGCCCTATACCCCCCCTCACTGCAGCCTCGCGTCCCTCAAAGTGGACCCCCCCTCCTTGTTTGCTAATCTCAGCCCCGATTGCAAACCCGTCGTGACACGGAGCAGACGGTACAGCGCCCAGGACCGGTCCTTCATCAGGTCCGAGGTCCAGAGGCTGCTGACGGAAGGGGTCATCGAGGGCAGCAACAGTCCCTGGCGAGCCCAAGTGCTGGTGGTCCGGACTGGGGAGAAAAACCGGATGGTCATCGACTATAGCCAGACCATCAACCGGTTTATGCAACTGGATGCGTATCCTCTCCCCCGTATCTCCGCCATGGTAAACGATATCGCGAAATACAAAGTCTTCTCCACTGTGGACCTTAAGTCCGCTTACCACCAGCTCCCCCTCCGCGCGAGTGACCGCAAATACACCGCGTTTGAGGCAGATGGGCGCCTCTACCACTTCCTTAGGGTTCCATTTGGTGTCACAAATGGGGTCTCGGTCTTCCAACGGGAGATGGACCGAATGGTCGACAAGTACGGATTACGGGCTACCTTCCTGTATCTTGATAATGTCACCATCTGCGGCCACGATCAGCAGGACCATGACGCCAACCTCCAGAAATTCCTCCAAACCGCAAAACTCCTTAACCTCACATAGGGGACATAGCCTCAAAATAAGGGGAAGTAGATTTAGGACTGAGTTTAGGAGGAACTTCTTCACCCAAAGGGTTGTGAATCTATGGAATTACTTGACCAGTGAAGCAGTTGAGGCTCCTTCATTACATGTTTTTAAGGTAAAGATAGATAGTTTTTTGAAGAATAAAGGGATTAAGGGTTATGGTGTTCGGGCCGGAAAGTGGAGCTGAGTCCACAAAAGATCAGCCATGATCTCATTGAATGGCGGAGCAGGCTCGAGGGGCCAGATGGCCTACTCCTGCTCCTAGTTCTTATGTTCTTATGTTCTTATACAATAAGGATAAGTGCGTGTTTAGCACCGACCGTCTAGCCACCCTCGGCTACGTAGTGCGTAAAGGAGTGATAGGCCCCGACCCCGAACGCATGCGCCCCCTGATGGAACTCCCTCTCCCCAATACCCTCAAATCCCTTAAACGCTGCCTGGGTTTCTTCGCATACTACGCCCGATGGGTTCCCAATTACGTTGACAAGGCCCGTCCCCTCATTCAAACCACGACCTTCCCGCCGTCGACAGAGGCCTGCCAGGCCTTTAGCCGCATCAAAGCGGACATCGGAAAGGCCATGATGCGCGCCATCGACGAGTCCCTCCCCTTCCAGGTCGGGAGCGATGCATTAGAAGTAGCTCTGGCGGCCACCCTGAACCAAGCGGGCAGACCCGTGGCCTTCTTCTCCAGAACCCTCCAGGCTTCCGAACTCCGCCACCCCTCTGTGGAAAAGGAAGATCAGGCCATAGTCGAAGCGGTGCGCCATTGGAGGCACTATTTGGCCGGCAGGAGGTTTACCCTCCTCACAGACCAACGGTCAGTAGCCTTCATGTTTGATAATGCACAAAGGGGCAAGATTAAGAATGACAAGATCTTACGGTGGCGGATCGAGTTGTCCACGTACAACTATGAGATCTTGGATCGTCCTGGGAAGCTCAATGAGCCTCCTGATGCCCTGTCCCGCGGTACCTGCGCCAGCGCGCAGATAGACCACCTCCGCTCCCTCCACGCGGACCTCTGCCATCCAGGGGTGACCCGTCTCTACCATTTCATTAAGGCCCGCAACCTGCCTTTCTCCATCGCGGAAGTCAGGACAGTAACCCGTGACTGCCACATCTGCGCAGAGTGCAAACTGCACTTCTACCGCCCCAAGCGCGCACACCTGATCAAAGCATCCCGCCCCTTCGAACGTCTCAGCATTGACTTTAAGGGGCCCCTTCCCTCTAACAACCGCAACATTTACTTCCTGGCGGTAATCGACGAATACTCCCGCTTCCCCTTCGCCATTCCCTTCCCCGACATGACCACATCGACCGTCATTAAGGCCCTCCTCTCCATCTTCTCCCTGTTCGGCTACCCTGCGTACATACACAGCGATCGGGGGTCCTTCTTTATGAGCGACGAGCTGCGTCAATTCCTGCTCAACAGGAGCATTGCCTCTAGCAGGACGACCAGCTATAACCCCCGGGGTAACGGACAGGTCGAGCGGGAGAATGGTACCATCTGGAAGACCATACTACTGGCCCTCCGGTCCAGAGATCTCCCTATTTCCCGATGGCAAGAGGTTATCCCCGATGCCCTACATTCTATCCGCTCACTCCTCTGTACCGCAACAAATCAGACACCTCTTGAACGTCTTCTTGTTTTCCCCAGGAAGTCGTCCTCCGGATCCCCTCTCCCAACGTGGCTGGCCGCCCCCGGACCCATCTTGCTCCGGAAGCATGTGCGGGTGTACAAGTCCGACCTGTTGGTTGAACAAGTCCAGTTACTCCACGCTAACCCACAGTATGCATATGTGGAGTACCCCGATGGTCGGCAGGAAACGGTCTCCCTCCGGGACATGGCACCCGCCTGCGTGCGGTCTTCCCCCCCTTCACCACAGACCCCTCCCCTGTTTTTTTTCCCCCAGCACCCCACCCAGGCCACCCCTTCCCCATCCATGGCGTCTCCACAGCCAGCTCGGGTGACGGAGACTGTTCAAGGACCATCGCTCCCGGACTCCAGGACGTCAGCGGAACCACCACCATCGGCTGAACCGACGTCACCTACTCCACTGCGGTGGTCTGCCAGAACGTCACGGGCCACAAAAAGACTGATCGAATCAATTTAAATTATAACAACACAATGGACTTTGTTGGGACTTTATGTACTATTGATAATTGTCTGGGCCAGTGGGAAGCCAAAAAAAAAATGTAATAAAAGAAAAGAAGAGAAATTTTTTCTCTCTCTCCCTTCTCTGGCTGCTACTCATACCACCAGTTCTCTCCCTCCGCCCCCGCCCCCGCTCTCGTTGATACCCCCCCCCCCCCGGCTTCTTTCTCCGCAAGGGGTGAATGTGGTGATATGATTTGCATAACTGTCTGCCATTGGTGCAGAACACCGACTTTCCATTGGCCCTGGTCGGTCATGTGCCCCTCGACCGATTGGTTGAGACCAGTCATGTGACGGCTCTCCTACTGGTCGAGAGGCTGAGTTAACCACGCCTCCATACCGAGGTATAAATAGTCAGAACGCCCGGCGGTCGTCCATTTACTGTAGTCGACCGCAGGGCTAAGTTCTAGCTTATTAAAGCCTAACTTTTGTGCAGCAACTCGTCTCGCGTATGATTGATGGTTCATCACTATTTAACGATGCTTTGCCATTTTCTTTGGCCTCGTGGGGTTCCTCATCTCCAATGCTGCACTAAGAGAGATTTCTCGTCACCCCCTTCCCCCGCTTTCTGCCCACTTCACCCTCCCAACCTTGACGGGGCCCATGGGAACCCCCTTCCAATCGACAAGGCCCTTCTCGCTCCCCCCCCCCACCCCCCCCAGGCCTGGGTATGGCCCCTGGCAGTACCAACATGGCACCCAGCACCTTGGCACTACCAGCCTGCAACCGTGGAAGTGCCCCTGGCAAAGTCTAATGGTTCAGTTAAAAATGCAAGTCTGGATCTCACCCAGAAACAGTCATGCCTGGTGGAGCGAGTCTGGTCACACACCATCCCGACTTGAAACTATATTGCTATTCCTTCACTGTCGCTGAGTCAAAATCCTGGACTTCCTTCCCTAACAGCACTGTGGGCATACCTACACTATGTGGCTAAAAAAGGCAGCTCCCCACCATCTTTTCAAAGGCAATTAGGGATTTGCAATAAATGTTAGCCGTGCCAATGATGCATATATCCCTGAATAAATTTTTTAAAAGGTCATCTTCACATCACTCGGACTACAGTGCTGGTCCTGCTCTGATGGTGTAATGATGACTGTAGCCAGTGATGTATTTCAGTGAGGATGCACTTACTGAAGTGCTGTCATTTAGGCTCAGGCAGAAGAATTGCCCCCTCAACACCATAGGTAGAGATTGTCAGCTGCTGAGAGCCCTCCACCCCACTCCTCCAACATTGCTCTCCTTTCATAATGTGCCCTGTTCTCTCTGCCCTTCACATCATGCTATATTCCAAGGCAATGCATACTGCTACACCCATAAATGGGAGAATCTTTGTTCCCACTCTTTCAAGTCAGGCCAAAGTCTTTTTGCATCTTCCAGACCACTCCCTGTTGACTTTAACAACTTTAAAGAACTTTAGAAAACACCAAACACTTTTACAATCAGAACAACTGTCAGTAGAAGTCAATTAATAACTAACCTGTAAAGTAGCTGTTGATCCCTTTAAAGAGATCTGCTGACGGGGTGTGGGGTCCTTCCAGCTCCATGTTCAGGCCTGCAATGATTAAGAGATACCGTTAGCTCCAAAATAGCAGTGCTGGTGTTAAATCTGCATTGGATGAAAATATATTGTTCACATGCTGCCCACATGTATGTGGGACGCACACCTGAATCAATGAGTTGTGATGCAACATGAATAAACATATTCATTTCATAATAAACACGTTTTTCAGAAAATTGCTGAGATTTTCATTGTGTTGCTGCTTCTAGGGTGGCAGTGAATTGATAATATTTAATTCATCGACCAGTTTAAAAAAAAGAAAATTGAAGTTTGTGTCAGGATTTTATGCATAAGCATTATGCCATAATTAGAAATTCTGCACATTGGTTAATGCATTGGAATTCTATGAATGGATTAGACATGTGTTAGTCCGGAGTTGTTTGTAATATTTCTCAATCCTGTAAGGATTGATAATGGCTGCAATTCTCTGGTCATTGCGATTAGTTTTCCCCTTGGCAGTGGGATTCCCGGCGACGTGGGGGAGTAACGCTGGGACATCCCATTGGCAAGCGGCAGGAAGATAGAATCCTGGAGCGAGCGAATGACATGCCGCCGAGAAATATGTAGCTGGGGAAATCGGAGAATCCCGCCCGATATTTCTATCCTACTAATGTTCTTCCAAAATCACTGAAAGCTTAGCATAGAGTGTGTTTTAAGATGAAAATAGCGAAACGTTAGATAGTGTAAACATCACACGTGTAGATAATCATTATTGAATGAAAATCAACCATTAAAACAATCTTATAAGCAGAACCCATGAAAATAATCAAATGTAGTTGTCAATAATTGATCATCGAGAATCTTTCTCCATAATTCATTCCACCCATGGAACTCATTCATGACTTACAATTCTTCCAAAGGTGTGCGACAAGCAAATGAATCAGTGAATAGCACTATGTGGAGATTATTGGATAAATGGGCTTGTTTACAGCAAATAACATGGCTGAACTGGATACTTCACTTCGGGCACTAGGATTGAGAAATGGTTTAAGCCTGCAGCCCAGATTTTTCATCACTGAATTTTAGCAGATGGACAAAGAAGGCCTCCAGACCTGCCATTTCCTGATGTGGGCTGCCTGCGAGCATTGCTCAGCATCAACAGCATCTTATTCAGGAATCAGTCTTTTTAACAGTTAAAGGGTCAGAGAAAGTCATAAAATGAGAGAGTGAAGCTTGAATGGTTTTTAGTTAAGATGAGAATTGAAAAGAATCACTCCCAGAAGCCTATTTGGGGTCAATTATGCAGCTGCAATACAGTGGTATTGCTGCACATTGATGGCTGCAACACACACTGCAGACTGAACCAACTGCCCATCATTCCATGAGGTCAGTTCTCTTAAGTCACAGACTGGCTAGTACAAAGGGAACTCGTGGAGTCAAACATCAGGATCTATGGAGAAAGAAATCCTCATATTTTGCTGTGAGTTAAAAACCACATTTGCAGCTGCACATTTCCCATTGAAAGGTTTTTGTCTGATGTCACCATAACAAGGATATTAAGGAACAGGATGTCTCCTCTTGGGGATAAAACTTTGGAGGTCTTGGTGCAAAAGGTACTTCAGAGAAGGGTGTTTGTCTTTGACACTGAGCCACATCATGGGGAAAGATGAAGGAGAAATTTTCTGGAGTCATGAAGGTTGCCAAGAAAAGTGTTCTTGCGCTGTGCTTTACAATAAATGCCAACAACAATTCACTCTCACCAGCACACAACATCACAGAGATAGCATGTAAGTAACTGCAGCAACCTCCACCTCGTTGGCACACGTCCATATTGCTGCAGGGCACACTTTGTTATTAAAACAGAAATGTGTTTCTAATATCGTACGCAAGCCGTAAAGGCTGGAATACCAAGGGCATTGCCAACAATAGAATCACTTAATGGGCTTGTAGGCTGGGTACTTTTGTGACGCTGGGCTGTTATGTGGACTGGCTGTTTGATATAATTATAGCCTCCATCCTGCTTATTCCGGTACATGCATGACATGCCTGTCCTAGCTCTCTGCCCAGCTTGAGGCTCTGCACCGGCCACACTGGATGAATAGGCATCTCCATTTCCTTGCTTTGCACCTTCTGTAGGACCAACACCAGCAGCATACAGGACCCTAAATTCATGGCCTTCATGCATTCACGCTCTTAATTATCAAATCACCATTACAATTTCCCAAACATTTGCATCTGAATATCTTTTATATAAACAGCTAATATTATCTGATAGTGAACATAATAAAAGGAAAAGGAATTAAGAATAATAAATCGGTGGCGCAGTGGTTAGCACAGCTGTCTCGCAGAACCGAGGTCCCAGGTTCGATCCCGGCTCTGGGTCACTGTCTGTGTGGAGTTTGCACATTCTTCCCGTGTCTGCCTGGGTTTCGCCCCCACAACCCAAAAATGTGCAGGGTAGGTGGATTGGCCATGCTAAATTGCCCCTTAATTGGAAAAAATAAATAATACAGAGTAAGATATTCCCAAAACACACTTGCATCAGTTTAAAACCAAAATAAACTTAAACTATTAATTTACAAATTGGATCTGAAGAGAGTATCCCATTTAACAAAGGTATTCAAACAATTGAAAAGTATTTAGATTAATGTTTTTTTCTTATTCTGTGCACTTCTGCTGATATTGGGGGAAAAAAATAATTATTAGTACTATTGCTCCCAAAGATAGGATAATTGAACTAATGGGAAGGGGAAGATTTGCTATGTGAATCATGTGGAGAAAAGATCCAAACAGTTTCTTATAAGCAGATTTATGATTGGCTATGGATATACACAAAAAGACCAACATTGTTATAGAGGCAGTTCAGATGCTGTGCGAGCTTTGTGTGAGTCACCCGACTGTGCCACCTTGCTGGGCAAGATCCAAATCTGAATGTTTAAATGAGCATAAAAGTTCATTTAAATACCCAGATGCAAGATTCACTTGGCGCCTGGGACCTAAAGGCCTGGGGGACATCGCCAGAGCACCATTTTTTATTGGTGTTCAGGGTGTTCAGAAACAGGGCAGTCCTCCAGCTCCCGGGCATCATAACACTGCCATCTTGACACCCTGGTAATGCCATTCTTGCACTTCCAGGGTAGCACTGCCAAGGTGCCAGGGGTGCCAGGTTGACACTGGCAGATATAGGGCCTGGGGGGGGGGGGGGGGTCCTTACCAGGTCGAGCGAGGGGATGTGGGGGGTGGGTTCTCGGGGACCTCCGTAAGGTTGGGGAGGAGGGGAGGATCAAATACCCAGGAGGGGTGCCTGAAAGAGGAGTTGGGGGAGGAGATCAAGGCTGCCAGATATCCTGATCGGCGAAGAGTCTTTCCTGCTGACGAGCTGAGGTTGGCCAGCTGGAAATCCCTCGAAGTGTGGCCTCCGCAGGGAGAAACTCCCTGAGGCCAAACAAAAGTGCCGTTGGATAGCGGAATGTTTCTTGGTGCTGAAGTCTCTGAGAAACACCCTGCTAAACGCACCATTCAGCAAACTTTAACTTCAGCCTACTGGATCCTGTCCGCTATATATTTGTACATTGTTATTGTGCTATCTTATACTTTCATTTCAAATTATATATCTATAAATATATATTTTGCGAGCTCTATGTAACAGCAATATCTGGGGTTAATTTGCACTTGTATCCAAATTTCACGCTGATAGAGAGCTGCTTAGATTGTGGGCCCTGATTAAAGGACAGCTGTCTCCATGATGTGCTATTTCATAATGAAGAGAGCCACATCAATAGGCAGCAGAATATTGAAACTAAAATGCAGATATAAACCGCAATCTCACAAGATTAACCTGGGAGAAAATGTAAAATTTCACTGTGGAACCAGGAGGAGTGCCAAGGTAAGCACGTCTGCCATCGTAGTCACCATTACTCTTGACCTATAAAAGACCTGGAAGAAATATAAACGTTAAGCTGCTTCAAAAACAAAGTGCAAATGTAGCCACTGCCCCTTTATTTCTGCTGCCTTCAATTACGCACAATTTACTGAGTACGGTTCCAGCAGGGAACATTGTCAAAGGTCAGCTCTAAATAAGCACTACCAGCACTACCAAACAGCAGGCGTGGTGTTTGGCATGGCCAGGCAGTTTGCAACATCTGCATACATTTGGTGTGCTTCTGAGCCAGGTCAGTCCATGATCATGTCGAGACAATGGATAGATGATAGCTTAGCCATGTTGAAGGAGCTGCTGAACTTTCCCAGTTCATTTCTGAAGCAGAGGACGGGATAAGTGAAACTATTCAGACCATCCAACTTATGCAGGAGGGTGGAAACATCTTCACAGGTTTGCCAGCTACAATTTGTAATGAAAGAACAACTGAAAAAGACGACAAATGGAGGCTTAGCTTGCAAAGCGAAGGTTTTTCGTCAAAGAAAATAAATTCATAATTTTTTAAAAATGCAACTTTAATCAAATGCTAACTGCCAAAAATAATGCAATAGTTCTTCACCAACTGTATTATCAGCAAGCTGTGCTGAATCCTACTGCCCAAAGACCAATGAGATTATAAAACATAAAAATCATAAACCCAATATTAACCGGCCACCAACCCACACACTTCTGGATTCAATGGAGGTCGGAAAAGAGATCTGCTCCCAGGGTCGGTCAATTAAATATTTTAATGAGGCAACAGTCTCAGATTTAATCTGCTTTGCTGGATTTTCACAGCCACGGGAAGTGGGAGGCTGGCAGTTGGTAAGGTTAGTTTTGGGCAGCAGCTAATTGCCTTTCCAGCACTGCTTGTGGGCCAGGAGAAGCAGGCTTCTTAGCGATAGCTACACTGATGAGTAGTCAAGTCTGTCAACCCAGCTGACTTCCAGGTGAGAAACCTATAGAAAAAGTACTGTGCACATTATGGAATGTGAGGAGTCAGTTAGCTCAGTTGGCTGGAATGTGGTGGAGAAGGACACTAACAATATGGGTTTAATCCCTAGACTGGTTCTGGTAGTTTATGAAGGCCTGCATCCATGCCTTGCCCTGTGCTTGCTGAGGATTGGTGCCTGTCACGCTGTCTAACCACTTGTCCCTCTCTAACAGAGAAAGATACATATGATTCATTGTGAACAATGAAATGAGAAATGAAATGAAAATCGCTTATTGTCACGTGTAGGCTTCAATGAAGTTACTGTGAAAAGCCCCTAGTCGCCACATTCCGGCTACCTTACCTTATGCAGCCAATCCCCCAGAGCATGGATGGAAACCCAAATCTTGGCCTCCTATCCCTGGCATAACCAAGATGTCAAGATCAAGGCTCCTGTTCTAAGAACGTTTAAAGGCAGGACAAGTAAGGGCAGCACGGTAGCATGGTGGTTAGCATAAATGCTTCACAGCTCCAGGGTCCCAGGTTCGATTCCCGGCTGGGTCACTGTCTGTGCGGAGTCTGCACGTCCTCCCCGTGTGTGCGTGGGTTTCCTCCGGGTGCTCCGGTTTCCTCCCACAGTCCAAAGATGTGCGGGTTAGGTGGATTGGCCATGCTAAATTGCCCATAGTGTGCTAATAAAGTAAGGTTAAGGGGGGGGGTTGTTGGGTTACAGGTATAGGGTGGATATGTGGGTTTGAGTAGGGTGATCATTGCTCGGCACAACATTGAGGGCCGAAGGGCCTGTTCTGTGCTGTACTGTTCTATGTTCTATGTTCTAAGACAAGGGCAATTAGGGATGGGCAACAAATCCTGGTTAGCTCGTGATAGCCACATCCTGTGAAAGAATAAAAAGGCAGGTCGGCACGACAAGCACAAGTTCATTCAAATGGCTGATGTATGCCAATGAGAAGTAGGGTGGGATTCTCTATCTGAGCCACTAAGCATGGGATTCTCCATCCCAAGGGCACCTGGAATGAGCTCCCCAATGGGATGGAGAATTGGGAGTCAGGGCAAAATCAGGAATGTCACCAACCCAAACGCCATGCTCCAGCCCCCCGCTGGTGACGTGAACGAGCTCCACGCCAGTGGAAGCATGCACATAAATGTAATTGGGTCGTAATTTGCGTCTATTTAGAGGGCCCAACACCCCATGCTCCGCCCTCCCATGATTCTTCGGTAGCCGCAGCCGGGATCACGTGGGCACATTTCACTATGATCTTTACAATCGTGGCCTTGATGTCATTGACCTCGCGGTGGTGCAATGGGACAATCGCTGCCCCCTTGGCCCATTGTGAGATCCGCCACAACAGAGCCGTCACCCAAACCCATCCGAGGAGCCACCCCCCCAGCCCACACGCCACAGATCAGTCCCGAAGCTCCCCTTCCCCGCACCACACAGCAGTCGCCAGCCCCCGGATTGCCTGGGTGCCCCATCCCCCATCCCAGGTACAGGGGTGAACAAGGGACCTCTGTAATAGGGAGGCCCCACAGGGATCCCTGTAATAGGGAGGCCCCACAGGGATCCCTGTAATAGTGAGACCCCACAGGGATCCCTGTAATAGTGAGACCCCACAGGGATCTCTGTAATAGGGTGGCCCCACAGGGATCCCTGTAATAGTGAGACCCCACAGGGATCCCTGTAATAGTGAGACCCCACAGGGATCTCTGTAATAGTGAGACCCCACAGGGATCCCTGTAATAGGGAGGCCCCACAGGGATCCCTGTAATAGTGAGACCCCACAGGGATCCCTGTAATAGGGAGGCCCCACAGGGATCCCTGTAATAGTGAGACCCCACAGGGATCCCTGTAATAGTGAGACCCCACAGGGATCCCTGTGATAGTGAGACCCCACAGGGATCCCTGTAATAGTGAGACCCCACAGGGATCCCTGTAATAGGGAGGCCCCACAGGGATCCCTGTAATAGTGAGACCCCACAGGGATCCCTGTAATAGGGAGGCCCGACAGGGATCCCTGTAATAGTGAGACCCCACAGGGATCCCTGTAATAGTGAGACCCCACAGGGATCCCTGTAATAGTGAGACCCCACAGGGATCTCTGTAATAGGGTGGCCCCACAGGGATCCCTGTAATAGTGAGACCCCACAGGGATCCCTGTAATAGTGAGACCCCACAGGGATCCCTGTAATAGTGAGTCCCCACAGGGATCCCTGTAATAGTGAGACCCCACAGGGATCCCTGTAATAGTGAGACCCCACAGGGATCCCTGTAATAGGGAGGCCCCACAGGGATCCCTGTAATAGTGAGACCCTACAGGGATCCCTGTAATAGTGAGACCCCACAGGGATCCCTGTAATAGGGAGGCCCCACAGGGACCCCTGTAATAGGGAGGCCCCACAGGGATCCCTGTAATAGTGAGACCCCACAGGGATCCCTGTAATAGTGAGACCCCACAGGGATCCCTGTAATAGTGAGACCCCACAGGGATCCCTGTAATAGGGAGGCCCCACAGGGATCCCTGTAATAGGGAGGCCCCACAGGGATCCCTGTAATAGGGAGGCCCCACAGGGATCCCTGTAATAGTGAGACCCCACAGGGATCCCTGTAATAGTGAGACCCCACAGGGATCCCTGTAATAGTGAGACCCCACAGGAATCCCTGTAATAGTGAGACCCCACAGGGATCCCTGTAATAGTGAGACCCCACAGGGATCTCTGTAATAGTGAGACCCCACAGGGAACCCTGTAATAGTGAGACCCCACAGGGATCCCTGTAATAGTGAGACCCCACAGGGATCCCTGTAATAGTGAGACCCCACAGGGATCCCTGTAATAGTGAGACCCCACAGGGATCCCTGTAATAGTGAGACCCCACAGGGATCCCTGTAATAGGGAGGCCCCACAGGGATCCCTGTAATAGTGAGACCCCACAGGGATCCCTGTAATAGGGAGGCCCGACAGGGATACCTGTAATAGTGAGACCCCACAGGGATCCCTGTAATAGGGAGACCCCACAGGGATCTCTGTAATAGTGAGACCCCGCACAGGGACCAATGTAATATGGAGACCCCACAGGGATCCCTGTAATAGTGAGACCCCACAGGGATCCCTGTAATAGTGAGACCCCACAGGGATCCCTGTAATAGTGAGACCCCACAGGGATCTCTGTAATAGTGAGACCCCACAGGGATCCCTGTAATAGTGAGACCCCACAGGGATCTCTGTAATAGTGAGACCCCACAGGAATCCCTGTAATAGTGAGATCCCACAGGGATCCCTGTAATAGTGAGACCCCACAGGGATCCCTGTAATAGTGAAACCCCACAGGGATCCCTGTAATAGTGAGACCCCACAGGGATCCCTGTAATAGTGAGACCCCACAGGGATCCCTGTAATAGTGAGACCCCACAGGGATCCCTGTAATAGTGAGACCCCACAGGGATCCCTGTAATAGTGAGACCCCACAGGGATCCCTGTAATAGTGAGACCCCACAGGGATCCCTGTAATAGCGAGACCCCACAGGGATCCCTGTAATAGTGAGACCCCACAGGGATCCCTGTAATAGCGAGACCCCACAGGGATCCCTGTAATAGTGAGACCCCACAGGGATCCCTGTAATAGTGAGACCCCACAGGGATCTCTGTAATAGTGAGACCCCACAGGGATCCCTGTAATAGGGAGGCCCCACAGGGATCCCTGTAATAGTGAGACCCCACAGGGATCCCTGTAATAGGGAGGCCCCACAGGGATCCCTGTAATAGTGAGACCCCGCAGGGATCCCTGTAATAGTGAGACCCCATAGGGATCCCTGTGATAGTGAGACCCCACAGGGATCCCTGTAATAGTGACACCCCACAGGGATCCCTGTAATAGGGAGGCCCCACAGGGATCCCTGTAATAGTGAGACCCCACAGGGATCCCTGTAATAGGGAGGCCCGACAGGGATCCCTGTAATAGTGAGACCCCACAGGGATCCCTGTAATAGTGAGATCCCACAGGGATCTTTGTAATAGGGAGGCCCCACAGGGATCCCTGTAATAGTGAGACCCCACAGGGATCCCTGTAATAGTGAGACCCCACAGGGATCTCTGTAATAGTGAGACCCCACAGGGACCCCTGTAATAGGGAGGCCCCACAGGGATCCCTGTAATAGTGAGACCCCACAGGATCCCTGTAATAGTGAGACCCCACAGGGATCTCTGTAATAGTGAGGCCCCACAGGGATCCCTGTAATAGTGAGACCCCACAGGGATCCCTGTAATAGGGAGGCCCCACAGGGATCCCTGTAATAGTGAGACCCTACAGGGATCCCTGTAATAGTGAGACCCCACAGGGATCCCTGTAATAGGGAGGCCCCACAGGGACCCCTGTAATAGGGAGGCCCCACAGGGATCCCTGTAATAGTGAGACCCCACAGGGATCCCTGTAATAGTGAGACCCCACAGGGATCCCTGTAATAGGGAGGCCCCACAGGGATCCCTGTAATAGGGAGGCCCCACAGGGATCCCTGTAATAGGGAGGCCCCACAGGGATCCCTGTAATAGTGAGACCCCACAGGAATCCCTGTAATAGTGAGACCCCACAGGGATCCCTGTAATAGTGAGACCCCACAGGGATCTCTGTAATAGTGAGACCCCACAGGGATCCCTGTAATAGGGAGGCCCCACAGGGATCCCTGTAATATGGAGGCCCCACAGGGATCCCTGTAATAGGGAGGCCCCACAGGGATCCCTGTAATAGTGAGACCCCACAGGGATCCCTGTAATAGTGAGACCCCACAGGGATCCCTGTAATAGTGAGACCCCACAGGAATCCCTGTAATAGTGAGACCCCACAGGGATCCCTGTAATAGTGAGACCCCACAGGGATCTCTGTAATAGTGAGACCCCACAGGAATCCCTGTAATAGTGAGACCCCACAGGGATCCCTGTAATAGTGAGACCCCACAGGGATCCCTGTAATAGTGAGACCCCACAGGGATCCCTGTAATAGTGAGACCCCACAGGGATCCCTGTAATAGTGAGACCCCACAGGGATCCCTGTAATAGTGAGACCCCACAGGGATCCCTGTAATAGTGAGACCCACAGGGATCTCTGTAATAGTGAGACCCCACAGGGATCCCTGTAATAGTGAGACCACACAGGGATCCCTGTAATAGGGAGACCCCACAGGGATCCCTGTAATAGTGAGACCCCACAGGAATCCCTGTAATAGGGAGGCCCCACAGGGATCCCTGTAATAGGGAGGCCCCACAGGGATCCCTGTAATAGTGAGACCCCACAGGGATCCCTGTAATAGTGAGACCCCACAGGGATCCCTGTAATAGTGAGACCCCACAGGAATCCCTGTAATAGTGAGACCCCACAGGGATCCCTGTAATAGTGAGACCCCACAGGGATCCCTGTAATAGTGAGACCCCACAGGAATCCCTGTAATAGTGAGATCCCACAGGGATCCCTGTAATAGTGAGACCCCACAGGGATCCCTGTAATAGTGAGACCCCACAGGGATCCCTGTAATAGTGAGACCCCACAGGGATCCCTGTAATAGTGAGACCCCACAGGGATCCCTGTAATAGTGAGACCCCACAGGGATCCCTGTAATAGGGAGGCCCCACAGGGATCCCTGTAATAGTGAGACCCCACAGGGATCCCTGTAATAGTGAGAACCCACAGGGATCCCTGTAATAGTGAGACCCCACAGGGATCCCTGTAATAGGGAGGCCCCACAGGGATCCCTGTAATAGTGAGACCCCACAGGGATCCCTGTAATAGGGAGGCCCGACAGGGATCCCTGTAATAGTGAGACCCCACAGGGATCCCTGTAATAGGGAGACCCCACAGGGATCTCTGTAATACTGAGACCCCGCACAGGGACCAATGTAATATGGAGACCCCACAGGGATCCCTGTAATAGTGAGACCCCACAGGGATCCCTGTAGTAATGAGACCCCACAGGGATCCCTGTAATAGTGAGACCCCACAGGGATCCCTGTAATAGTGAGACCCCACAGGGATCTCTGTAATAGTGAGACCCCACAGGGATCCCTGTAATAGTGAGACCCCACGGGGATCCCTGTAATAGTGAGACCCCACAGGGATCCCTGTAATAGTGAGACCCCACAGGGATCCCTGTAATAGCGAGACCCCACAGGGATCCCTGTAATAGTGAGACCCCACAGGGATCTCTGTAATAGTGAGACCCCACAGGGATCCCTGTAATAGTGAGACCCCACAGGGATCCCTGTAATAGTGAGACCCCACAGGGATCTCTGTAATAGTGAGACCCTGCACAGGGACCAATGTAATATGGAGAATGCCCACGGGGTGTAGCCATCTGGGATGGCCACTTCCAGAACACAAAATGGATGCTCACAGAGAATGTAGGGAAATGTGGACAATGCTGGACAGCAAGCAGGCAAAGTGCTTGAATGTATATTTGGGAAGCAGTTACCAGACGGAATCGAAACTCTGTGTCGATTAACATATTGATGGCCCATCTCCGAGGAACGAAGGACTAACACTCAGGTAGTTGATACTATCATACTATCACATACATCTCGGCGCCAGAAACGGCCACCTAAGACACGCCCAGCCATCAGGGCACCCACCTCTTTATTGGTTAAAATCGATAACAATGATCGAGAAGCTGCCCAATGAATTGGGGCCAAGTTTAAGGCCCGCCTAAAAGCGCGCAAAGCCCCTCCAAGTATAAGAAGGAACCCCCATGAGAGATTCTCTCTCTTGGATTTGGCTCTCAGGTAGAGAGACACATCCACCAGCAGCACCATAGAACATAGAACATAGAACAGTACAGCACAGAACAGGCCCTTCGGCCCTCGATGTTGTGCCGAGCAATGATCACCCCACTCAAACCCACGTATCCACCCTATACCCGTAACCCAACAACCCCCCCCCCCCCCCCCCCCCCAACCTTACTTTTTAGGACACTACGGCCTCAGATCCGAACAACAGCCATTGTTCCTCTGTCTAAGTGGGCACCCAAAGTTAAGTATAGGCATTAGCGTTAGAGATAGTTTAGTTTGTTGTACTTTTGTGCATGTGTAAATCTTACTGTGTTTGTAAATAAATAGTTTTGACTTTGAACTAACTAACTAGTGTATTGGCTCTTTGATCGGTATTCGGGTTGAAACTTGCGGCGGTATCGAGAGATACCTGGCAACTCTGAAAGTAAACATAATTAGGATTAAGGAAGGCAACCATATTGACTGCTATATTTATAGCAAGTAAACAGAGCAACAGGGGACTGATGTAATCGGGATACCCCACACAGGGAATAATGTAATAGGGGGACACCCCCACAGAGATCATTGTGATAGGCAGACCCCCCACGGGAAGTAGTTTATTTTAATATAAATTTAGAGTACCCAATTAATTTGTTCCAATTAAGGGGCAATTTTGTGTTCAATCCACTAATCTTGCACATCTTTTTGGGTTGAGGGGGTGAAACACAGGCAAACATGGGGAGAATGTGTAAACTCCACACGGACAGTGACCCAGAGCCGGGATCGAACCTGAGACCTCGGTGCCGTGAGACTGCAGTGCTACCACTGCGCCACCATGCTGCCCTATCCACAGGAAGTAGTTGAGGACAAAGCATTGCCGGCTGGATTTTCCATCCCTGAGACTAAGGGCTGGATTCTCCGTTCCCCGACGCCAATTTCATAATCGACAATCGGACGAGGAATCCCTTTTTCCCACCAAATCGGGGTCAGTGCCTGTTTTCGGATGCTCTGCCCCCTCCAAAATGGCATCATCGTGGAGTACGCTGCACGCCGTTGGGACAGCCGCAGGACGTCACCTGAAGGTCCTCCCCCGATACTCAGCCCCCGATGGGCCGGGTTCATGACAGCACGGTTCACTTGTGTTCTCAGTTTTCATGAACCTGGCGTGGCGGCAGGGGATTGTGTCCAGCGCCACCACAGTCAGGGGGGGTGGGCGGAGCCATATCACTGGCTGGGGGGGGGGGGGGTGGCGGCTTCGGCGAGAGCTGGAGGGACTGGTGGAGGGTGGTCTGGGGATGGCGAGGGTGTGTCCAGGTCGACACTATTTGGCAGGTCAGGTGCCATGTTGTACAGCGTGACCACTGCAGGGGCGGGGTTCATGCACGTCCACAACAGCAAGAGTGGAACCCCACCTGGATAGATTCAACAACTGTTAAGGGGCTAGCACCAGCGCAGCATGGAACACAATCAATTCCAATGAGAAACGGTGCAGGATTCAGGATTGACACTCAGGAGGCTGACAAGCTGCAGCTGAATATTCACTCCCCCCACACACCATCCCAGCCAACAAGGTGGCACTGGTTGCACTGTAGTGCACCCATACAGCTGCTGGTTCGGTTGGGGCCAGAGGGCATTGAGGGGAGTGGTGGGACACCAACACGACCTGTGGCACTAAGTTCACAGTGGGCAGTCAGCAGTGTGCACAGCTGCATGGCTGTCTTGCCGTCTGCAGCAATGGTGTTCCCTGCCCGACCACCCCGACCCCAAAGCCCACCTCCTGGCCACCCCCCCAATACTCCCCCCAGTCCTGGCAGAGGTTCCCCGGCCAACTGTCAGCAAACATTGGCTATGGTGGATACTCCCGTACTCCGCCTCTCTCCCTCAGCAGACATGGCGCCTATTTCATGATTTTTAAAAGCACAAGTGAACCTCGCCATTAGGAATTTGGCCCATTGGAGACGGAGAATCGCTGGAGGCCGTGGAGAATACCGGTTTGGGCCCGCTAATGATATGCCAACGGTGTTCACTGTACATGCGTTCTGAAACGCATTGATTCTGCTGTCAAGACGGCGGAAAATTGCGATTTGGCATGAAACTGGTCGCCATGAATTTGGCATCGGAACCAATTCTCCGCCAAATCGTGTTTCCCAATTCTAACATAGGTCGATGGAGAATCCCGCTCGATATTTTTTCAAGAAGCAGTTAGATACAGCGCTTGAGGTGAAGGGGATCAAATGGTATGGGAGGAAAGCGGGATTCGGCTATTGAGTTGGATAATCAGCCATGATCATAATGAATGGCTGAACAGGCTCGAAGGGCAGAATGGCCTTTTCCTGCTCCTATTTTCTATGTACCGAACTTCCCCCATCCTCTATCTGAAGGGTGTGAGAGATGGGCTGGGCTGGGATGGGTGCAGAGGGTGTGCCGGGTGGGAGGGAGGGTGCTGTGGGAGGCCGGTTGTGTGGGTGTTGGAGGAAGGCATGGGATAGGACCCCCATTGCAGTCTGACATTCCACCAGGCAACGGGGCCAAGATGTGGGGGCGCCATGTGGTACGTCCTACCTGGTTAGTGGCCCATCACCGCTCACCACCTCCATAACTGTTCCCCCACCCTCAACCCACCCCAGCCTCTGCAGAGAGTCTATGGCCCCATGCAATGGAATGGCCAGCCACGCATGCAGGGATCACCCGGGCAGACAGTGTGATACTGAAGGCAGAGGTCAACATTGCTGAACGATGCACAGCTCAAAAGCCCATCGCACAGCGGGCCGTCATCAACCTCCGTCTCATGGACCAGACCCACTGATACTGCCAACCCGGGGCAGCACCCTGTAGTGAAGCTTGTGGGCAGCTCTGAGGGGGGGGGGGGGGGGGAGTGAAGCTGCTGGTGTGGGTGGCTATCCGAGAAGGAGGGGGTGGGTCGGGGGACGTGTGGGGAGCTGGGACAGGGTGACTGGGATGCCAGTGTCCAGGCCTCCTAGTTGGCGAACCTGGAGGTGATGAGCTGCTCGCATGTGCGATGGCTCTGGCACACACATTGCGTGGCCTTCTGTGCCTGCCTGAGCCCCATGCGCTATCCATCCTGGCCATCCTCCGCATCCTCCTCATCAGATGAAGCCTGGCATTCCTCATCTCTCTCCGCCAGCATGTCTCCCCTCTGCAACCCGATGTTGTGCAGGACACAGCCCTCCTAGGGCTATGTTTGAGGGCCCCACCAGAACAGTCCAGGCATCCGAACCGTATCTTTAGAACCCCAATGCACCGCTGAATGATGCTCCTGGTTGCTGCATGGCCATCGTTGTAATGGTTCTCCGCGTTGATCTAAGGCCTCCAGACAGACGCCATTAGTCACGACCGCAGCAGATAGTCTTTGTCAGCCAAGAGTCAATTGTTCACCCGAGGTGGCACCTCGAATGTGTCAGGCGCTGTTGAGTGTGCCAGGATGTATGCGTTGTGCACGTTGCCGGATATTGAGCGCAGATGTGCATGATGTGCAGCCGCTGGTCACACGCTACCTGCACATACTTGGAGTGGAAGTCCCTCCTATTGATGAAGGGCACCCCCTCATAGGCCGATGCCCATAGGAGGACATGTGTCTGATCTATCAGCCCCTGGACCTGGGGCATGCCAGTGATGGCAGTGAATCCTGCCCAACCGGGCATCCTGGTGGGACCGGTCCACATTGAAGTGTATATGGTCCACTGCCCAGTAATATTCCAGACAGGTCTCCACCCGGTGCCTGGAAGGACCCCTTGGCAAAATGGTCCAGGGCAACCATCACCTTGGCGGCAACCAGGAGCGGATATCCTCCTCCATATCCCCGCAGTTCCAGGTGCGCCACCATCTGGCCTGGATGTCACACGGTCTCTCTGGTTAGCCAAATCTTCGTCAACACACTCGCTCCAGCAGATCCTCGAAGGACAGGCGTCAATGGCATACATGTGGCCTGTACTTCGACGTTCATTCTCTGATAGGGAATATGGGCAGGCATGTCAGCATGGTGAGTATTTCCATGCCTATTCTGGTCCAACAGGCTACATGGTGGCCTTGGGTTGCACTGCAGCTGCAGCCACTGCATGTCCCCCCTTCCAGTCCCACCCCCACCCCTTGGCCGTTCCCCCCTTCCACACTGCACCCCAACACCATCAGTGACTGGCACCGGGGGGGGGCCTTATAATCCCACCATCTGACCCAGTCAGACGGGTTACCGATGGCTGTCAGCGATACACTCTGCGGTCTCTCTTCTGCTTCCTCCAGTGGGGTCTACTGTAGGTGTCCTCCTTGGGTGGGCCATGTGATACCCTGCCAGCAGGGTATGACCGGGTTCAGTTTGCCCAGTTTTATGACACAGGTCCACCAGCTGAGAGTTTTCACCTGAAAAGCCTCAGAAGACAGGCCAATGTTAGGCCACCTGTTCGTTGTTGAATTTGTAGCAGCAGGAAAACGTGGTTGTACATGCTGCAGAAAATGCATTGTTTTTTTAAATTTGATTAATTATCAAATGATTAGTTGTTCCTTTTAGAGTCGTGTGCTATCAGGAGCACAACACTTTTCTCAGAAATATATCTCTCTGAGTGTGAAACTATGATGACACTAAGGTCATGGGCGCGATTCTCCGCCCCCCACGACGGGTCGGAGAATAGCGGGAGGGCCTTCCCGACATTTTTCCCGACCTCCCGCTATTCTCCCCCCCCCACGGCCGCCCCACGACACGAATAACTGCTCGCCATTTTTTTACGGCGAGCAGCGATTCTCCCCTATCTGATGGGCCGATTTCCCAGGCCTTTACGGTCGTTTTCACGAATTTAAACACACCTGCTATCACAGTTCGTGAAAACGGCCGCAAAGTGCCGTTCTGCACAACCATGCCACCGATTGGCACGGCCGCACCACGGCCGTGCCAAGGGTGGCATGGGCCCGCGATCGGTGGGCACCGATCGCGGGCAGCGGGTCCGATTCCCGTGCACTCTTTGTCCCTCTGCCGTCCCGCAGGATCAGTCCGCGAGGCGGCTGAGGGGCATGACGGACCACGCATGCGCGGGTTTGACGTATATGTGCGATGACATCATCCGCGCATGCGCGGGTTGGAGCCGTCCAACCCGCGCATGCGCGGCTGACGTCATCGTGCGCGTCAGCCGCCGTGAGTCTTGGCGGCCGGGTTTAGCGAACGTTCGCTAAGCCCGCGCTGCCGTTCTTCCCGGGGCCGCGATGCTAGCCCCGACCGGGGGGGGTGAATCTGTCCCGGGAGGGGGCGCGGAGGCTGCCGTGAAACACGACCGGTTTCACAGCAGCCTTTACGACTCTCCGCATTTGCGGAGAATCGCGCCCCATGTTTCCCGCAGCATTATGATCTCAGGGGAGTGTTTTGGGTGCAGTGGGTAAGATGCCTACCTCTGAACCAAAAGCACTGGATTCAAGTCTCACTCTCGATGGTCAAAGAAGGTGCATTCATAGTGCAACCAAACAAGTTGAGTATCCATCTGAAAACCATTTCAACATATACCAATGGCCGGTGTCATGTCAGTTTGAAGATATCAATGCAGGGGTTCCTCTGGGTAGTGTCCTCGGCCCAACCTCTTTGGCTGCTTCATCACTGATCTTCCTTCCATCATAAGGTCAAAGATAGGAATATTTGCTGAACATGAACATTCACAATTCCTCAGATATTGAAGCAGTTCATATCCCAATGCAGCTAGACCTGGAAGATATTTAGGCTTGTTGATAAGTGGGAAGTAACATTCATGCCACACAAGTGCCAGGCAATGAGCATTTCCAATAAGAGAGACATTCAATGCCATTAGCACAATTGAATTCCCCCACTATCCATATCCTGGGGTTTACCATTGACCGGAAACTGAATGGACTAGCCATATAAATACTGTGGCTACAAGCAGGTCAGAGGATAGGAATCCTGTGGTCTGTAACTCACCTCATGTCTACAAGACACAAGTCAAGAGTGTGATGGATCAGTGGAGCTCCGACAACACTCAAAAAGTTTTGCACCATCCAGGACAAAGCAGTCCGCCTGATTGACACCCAGTCCACAAACATTCACTCCCTCCACCATGGACGCAGAGTGGTAGTAGTGTGTACCATCTACAGGATTCGCTGGAAGAACTCATCAAGACTCCTTCAACAACACCTTACAATCCTATGACCACTACCAACCAGAAGGACAAGGGCAGCAGACACATGGGAACACCACAATCTGGAGGTTCCTCTCCAAGTCACTCACCATCCTGTCTTGAAAATATATCGCTGTTCCTTCACTATAGCTGGGTCAAAATCCTGGAACTCCCTCTCTAACAGCACTGTGGGTGTACCTCCTCAATGGCAACAAGGAATGGGCAATAAATGCTAGCCAGCCATGCCCACATCCAATGAATGAATTAAAAAAAGGTAAGAGCGAAGGGCTTCCTGGTTAGCCATATCATGGAAAGAAAATTGGTGCCTCTAACATCACAATCCATAACTCTTGGATTGCAACATAAGAACATATGAACATAAGAACTAGGAGCAGGAGTAGGCCATCTGGCCACTCAAGCCTGCTCCGCCATTCAATGAGATCATGGCTGATCTTTAATGTATGTACAAGTATTCGTTGCCACAACAGCACAGGCTTCTTGGAAAGCAGGTTGGCTCAGTTGGCTGAAAGGTAGATGTGGGATAGATTGGTGCCAAAACACGGGGTACAATCACTGATCTGGCTGGGGTGTATTCGGGACCTGTCTCCTTTTCTACCTGTGTTGGAGTTTGTGGTGCTGTGGGTTGGACCTGCCTTCAGTCAGAGAATTGAAAAAGAACAGTCGCGTATTTTAGTATGTTGTTTCTTATGAAGGTGATGCCATAACTGACAGCTGGCAAGTGTGATATTAGCATGACCTAGCCACCTCTGAGCATTTGATTTTATTTTCTGAAATGTGATACAAACAGATTATATAATAAACATCATGGAATATCTCACTCATAGCCCGAATCATCACTCACAATTTATTCATTAGTTATCAGTTGTGGGATAGACCTGAAATCCTGCAGTTTCTCTTTGTCTGGACTTCTCAAAGTTCAATCTTCGTTCAAACATTGGAAAAACACTTTTTATCACAGTGTTTGCCTTCCAAGCACTCCAGTGCAAACGTAATTATGTCAATGATGGTCATAACTTTATCAATTCTGACCATTTGCCCCAATAAGGTTGCGGCTCACCAACAGTGGAGGAATACCATTATAGTTCTGAGTCAAGATGGCATGTGGATTGGGACAAAAGTTCCAGGTGGTGTTCTCATCCATTAGCTGCCTTGTCCATCTTAGGTGGTGGAACTCTTAGGTTTAGAAGGTGTTGTCAATGGAAGCTTGCCGAATTGCTGCAGTGGCATCATCTGGTACACACTGCTCCCACTGTGCTTCAGTGATAGAGAGATAAATGTTTAAGGCAGTGGATGGGATGCCAGTCAAGCAGGCTGCTTATTGACAGGATGTCAATGAGCGTATATAAATGCAAATCATTTCCCTTTTCGCGTGAAGCATGTGAGCCTTAAGAAATGTTCTTGTGCATATCTCTTACACAAGTAGCAAGGACTGAGAACACAGATAAACTGTTTGATACAGTGCTTTCAAGAATGGCAGGGTTAATACATAGCAAATAACATGCATGCTTAAATGACAAAAATGCATTAATATGTCAACAAATGCTTGCATTTTTGGAACACGTTGGTGAAATACATCACCAACAAATATGGCCAGGGTTAAATTTGTGATCATTGAGTACATATTTTTATTTGAAATCTTGGATGAAAATTGGCTTTAAATAATATAGAGCTTGTATTCAGCAGTCTTCAGGTATTCCCTGAACTGGCTTTCTTGTCCATTTTGTAATATTACACAGGGACAGAAAAACATAAAGCACTCTCAAACCCAGAAATAGTGTATGGATTGTACATAAATGTATGTGTACATGCTGGTCCATAAAAAGAAGACAAAGTGGCTACTCCTTTTATGGGAAACCAGCATTTAATCCAGGAAGCTTATGAGGATCAATATTCTGGTGAAATGAGATGATCAAGTTATTTTGATGTTGATGGTTAGCTAATTTTGGAATGGAGACATTTCTTCTGGAGATAGACAATCATTGGGGATAATGTCAATCACTGGGGTAGGATGGCTGCAACAAGGCATGAAGAGTGTAGATTTATTGATGGAAATATATCTGTGTATGATTTTGAGAGAATTCTGAACTGGCCAATCCATTCTAACTGTAATTTTAGATTGTGAAGTGATATTAATCTAAGCCACTTTTGTAAAATGCCATCAGAAGAGTTTGATAAAAATACACAAAACTTCCATCACTGACAATCATCGGTAGCACATAAGCCATTATGTGGGCAGACAAGGAGCCATGTCCACAGCTGCTAATGCCAACTGGCCTTCTAGTGGCTCATGTACTTATTTTCACTATATTATAGCGCTCAGAAATGTTCCAAACTCTGATACAAACCGTGAATTATTTTGAAGCATGGTGACTGTTTTATGTCAGAAAACAAGGCAGTCATTTTGTACAGTTAGATGAGTTGAGTAACTAGTTGATTTGTTTTTAAAAGTTAGACCTTTTTAGGGTATGAATAGGCTATAATTAGAGGAAGTTAATTTGCCACCTTTGTGATTTTAGTCCTCCAGATCTTTTGGTGGATATTGGTACAAGTCATAGTTGGACGACATGTTTATTTTAGGTTGACAGCAACAAACAGTACTTTTCTTTTATAATTTTCTGGAATTCCTAACTGATCCCATCCACTGTTGTCCCGACAAATATTGTAGGGAGAAAGCAAGATGAGTAATTATTTTGCTTTCTGCGGGGGAACCGGTGGCGTCTTGGTCATGTCACAAGACTAGTTATCTGGAGACCCAGGCTATTGCTCTAGGGATGTGTTTGAATCCTTGGTGGAATTCAAATTCATTTAATAAACCTTAAGTTAAAAACTAGTCGTGGTAATAGTGAACCAATTGTCATATCATTAATACCTCTTTTGGGGAGGAGATCTGCTGTCCTTGTTTGACCTACATGTGACTCCAGACCCACCATAATGTGGTTGACTCATAAGTGTCCTGTTCAAACCATTGACTCTGGACCCCAGGAAATCCCATAGCATCAGTTCAAACATGAGCAAGGGAACCTCCTGTTAGTTACCACAAACTGCTAAGTATGCTTGAGCAGCACCATTACTGTCTGAGCTGGTTGAGTCCTGAAGGACGTTGCTGCTAAATTGGGCCTGTGCCAGGTGTTGAGGGAACCAACAAGAGGGAAAAATCAACTAGACCTCGTCCTCATCAATCTATCTGTCACAGATGAATCTGTCCATGACAATATCAGTAGGAGTAACCATCGCACAGTCCTTGCAGAGGCAAAGTCCTGTCTTCACATTGAGGACACCCTCCATTGTATTGTTTGGCACTACCACCATGCTAAATGGGATAGATTTGATAGATTTTTGTAACTTAAAACTGGGCATCCATGAGGTGCTGTTGGTCATCAGCAGCAGCAGAATTGTACTCAACCATAATCTGTATCCTCATGGCCTGGCATTTCCCCATTCTTCCATTACCACCAAGCTGGGAATCAAAAGTGGTTCAATGGAGAGTGCGGGGGGGGGGGGGGGGGGGGGGGGGGGAAGATAGGCGCAGCACCTGGAAGACCTAAAATATGTGGTGGCAACATGGTGAAGATATAAAAAAAGACTACTTGCATGCCAAATCAAGCATGTAGTGCACTAGGCTAAGCAATCCTATAACCAATAGATCACATTTAAGTACGCGAATCCTGCCACATCCAGTCATGGATGGGGTGGACAATTAAACAATTAACTGGAAGAGGAGGCTCCACAAGTATCCCCATCCTCAATGATGGGGGAACCCAGCATTTTAGTGCAAAAGACAAAGCTCACCAGTGCAAGAATAGTTTGGTACGCTATATTTAAATAGGGCTCCGATCTCTGGACCATTCACCATTACCTCCGGTGCCACAACTTACCAATCAGGGGTCCTTGAGCCCCCCCCTCCGCGAGGTTTACGCCGTTCATTACGCCTCGCAGGGTCTAATGAGATCTCGTGAGGTATCCCGATCTGGATACTGCCCTCTGTGGCACTGCCAGCCTGGCACCCTGGCAGTGTCAAGGTGCACAGGTGGCATCTTGCGTGTGCTGGGATCGGGCCCTGGGTTGCCCTCTCTTATGAGGTGGGATTTATCAACCTCAGGCATGACGAGGCCATTAGATCGCCCTTTTATTCCAATGCACCGATCTCTCATTGCATTCCATTGGTAATCATATAAGCAAAATGACTGAGCTCTCCACAGCTTCCAACAATGCTATCTGAATTCCAATAATGAGATTTAATTATACCAAATTCCAAAATAAAAGCCTGAGATTTCCCCACAAATTATCCCTCTTATTTTTGTATTTTATTTTGCCTTTCCCATGGCCAGAGTCCACCACTCGCTACCTCGTGGCAACACACATACACAAACCCGGTCTGACCCTTGGGTCTACTTCCAGTGTAGTATGAAATAAACATTTCTCATGCCGCATCATCATCAAATTTATTATTCAAAGTCAATTCTGGAAAATGGAACAGCCATCACTTCAATGTAAATAAAGCACTTTGGGAAAAAAGACAGGGACAACAAGAGTAAATGTCAAGCACATACCAGTGAAGTGTATGTTTTTCACCAGTAGTTTCTGAATTGCATTTATAAATAGGACTTAACGAGAGGTGTTGTGCTTCCCGGCTGAGGTGATTGTGAAGGATTCCATTGCATCATTCAAAGTGCAGGGAATTCTTCTGATCTTCGGGCCAACATTCCTCATGCAACCAATGCCAGCAAACACAGATTATTTCATCGTTTATTTCATTTGCTGCTTGTGGGACCTTGCTCTGCATAAATCTGTCTGTCACATTTTCCTCCATAACAATCGTAACCACATTTTCAAAGCAATTCATTGGGACTGAAGGATTGTGAGATGTCCTGAGGACATGATAAGGTGAGACATAAAAGAAAATCAGTTCTGTTCATTGTTGGAAAGCTTTCATAACGCACAACTGACAACAGAGTTTCCTGTTTGTACCGGTGTACGTTTAATGAGCTGAGCGATGTAAAGACTGAGGAATTTTTCGATGTGAAGTTTGCATGTGCACTCCTCAGTCGGTCACGAGCTGGCTCTCCCCTCTCTCCATAAGCAAAAATATTCTCAGAGTTAAGAAATTCAATTCACACCAGACCTTTCCCCGAACAAAAGTACGGGAACATGGTGGTTGTGGGGGCTGCACCATCTACACAGCGGATGACTTTTAAATCACACAAGTTGTGGAATGGAATTCAATAAATCTGGTCATTAATGGCATCAGAAAGAAATACCATGACAGCTGCTAGATTGTCACAAAAATCCAACTGGTTCACTAATACCTGACCTCCACGTGACTCCTGTCCCACACTACGAGGCGAACCCTTAATGCCTTTTGAAGTGCTCCAGCCAGCGAATCACTCGATTATGAAATAATTGCTATGAAATCCACTAGGAAGGCCAACCACCCACTTCTCAGGGCAACCAGGGACAAATGCCAGTCTCACCCATATTTGAGAACAAATTTTTTGGAGACGATGAGCCAGACTGGGTTTTTCAACCCACGATCCCACGAACCCACGATAGCCAGAGTAGGAATGTCAGGATAGATAGGATGAATGCATGGCTTGAGAGATGGTGGAAGAGGGAGGGATTCAAATTCCTGGGGCATTGGGACCGGTTCTGGGGGAGGTGGGACCAGTACAAACCGGACGGTCTGCACCTGGGCAGGACTGGAACCGATGTCCTAGGGGGGGTGTTTTCTAGAGCTGTTGGGGAGTGTTTAAACTAATGTGGCAGGGGGATGGGAACCGATGCAGGAAGTTGGAAGGTAGTAAAACAGGGACAGAAGCAAAAGGAAGTAAGGGGAAAAGTGCAAGGCAGAGAAGACATAGTCAAAAATCTAAAAGGGTGACAGTACAAGGTACAGTGACTGAGGGGAGCTCAGTGAATAGGCCCAGTAATAACAAAAGGAATAAAACTGGAGATGTTAAGATTCAAAACAGAGGTAAAAAAAACCAACATAAGTGTACTTTACCTGAATGCTCGTAGTATTCGGAATAAAGTAAATGAGTTGATGGCACAAATCATCGTAAATGACTATGATTTAGTGGCCATTACTGAAACATGGCTAAAGGATGGTCACGACTGGGAGTTAAATATCCGAGGGTATCAAACTATTCGGAAGGACCGAGTGGATGGTAAGGGAGGTGGTGTTGCTCTGTTATTTAAGGATGACATCCGGGCAATAGTAAGGGATGACATCGGTGCTATGGAGGATAAGGTTGAATCCATTTGGGTGGAAATCAGGAATAGTAAGGCGAAAAAGTCACTGATAGGAGTAGCCTATCGGCCACCAAATAGTAACGTTATGGTGGGGCAGGCAATAAACAAAGAAATAACTGATGCATGTAGAAATGGTACAGCAGTTATCATGGGGGATTTTAATCTACATGTCGATTGGTTTAACCAGGTCGGTCAAGGCAACCTTGAGGAGGAGTTTATAGAATGTATCCGCGATAGTTTCCTAGAACAGTATGGGGGAACAAGCGGTCCTAGATCTTGTCCTGTGTAATGAGACAGGATTGATTCATGATCTCATAGTTCGGGATCCTCTCGGAAGGAGCGATCACAATATGGTGGAATTTAAAATACAGATGGAGGGTGAGAAAGTAAAATCAAATACTAGTGTTTTGTGTTTAAACAAAGGAGATTACAAGGGGATGAGAGAAGAACTAGCTAAGGTAGACTGGGAGCTAAGACTTTATGATGGAACAGTTGGGGAACAGTGGAGAACCTTCCAAGCGATTTTTCACAGGGGTCAGCAAAGGTTTATACCAACAAAAAGGAAGGACGGTAGAAAGAGGGAAAATCGACCGTGGATATCTAAGGAAATAAGGGAGAGTATCAAATTGAAGGAAAAAGCATATAAAGTGGCAAAGATTGCTGGGAGATTAGAGGACTGGGAAATCTTTAGGGGGCAACAGAAAGCTACTAAAAAGCTATAAAGAAGAGTAAGATAGAGTATGAGAGTAAACTTGCTCAGAATATAAAAACAGACAGTAAAAGTTTTTACAAATATATAAGGCAAAAAAGAGTGGCTAAGGTAAATATTGGTCCTTTAGAGGATGAGAAGGGAGTTTTAATAATGGGAAATGAGGAAATGGCTGAGGAACTGAACAGGTTTTTTGGGTCGGTCTTCACAGTGGAAGACACAAATAACATGCCAGTGACTGATAGAAATGAAGCTATGACAGGTGAGGACCTTGAGAGGATTGTTATCACTAAGGAGGTAGTGATGGGCAAGCTCATGGGGCTAAAGGTAGACAAGTCTCCTGGCCCTGATGGAATGCATCGAGAGTGCTAAAAGAGATGGCTAGGGAAATTGCAGATGCACTAGTGATAATTTACCGAAATTCACTAGACTCTGGGGTGGTCCCGGTGGATTGGAAATTAGCAAACGTGACACCACTGTTTAAAAAAGGAGGTTGACAGAAAGCAGGAAATTATAGGCCAGTGAGTTTAACTTCGGTAGTAGGGAAGATGCTGGAATCTATCATCAAGGAAGAAATAGCGAGGCATCTGGATAGAAATTGTCCCATTGGGCAGACGCAGCATGGGTTCATAAAGGGCAGGTCATGCCTAACTAATTTAGTGGAATTTTTTGAGGACATTACCAGTGCAGTAGATAATGGGGAGCCGATGGATGTGGTATATCTGGTTTTCCAGAAAGCCTTTGACAAGGTGCCACACAAAAGGTTGTTGCATAAGATAAAGATGCATGGCATCAAGGGTAAAGTAGTAGCATGGATAGAGGATTGGTTAATTAATAGAAAGCAAAGAGTGGGGATTAATGGGTGTTTCTCTGGTTGGCAATCAGTAGCTAGTGGTGTCCCTCAGGGATCCGTGTTGGGCCCACAATTGTTCACAATTTACATAGATGATTTGGAGTTAGGGACCAAGGGCAATGTGTCCAAGTTTGCAGATGACACTAAGATGAGTGGTAAAGCGAAAAGTGCAGAGGATACTGGAAGTCTGCAGAGGGATTTAGATAGGTTAAGTGAATGGGCTAGGGTCTGGCAGATGGAATACAATGTTGACAAATGTGTGGTTATCCATTTTGGTAGGAATAACAGCAAACGGGATTATTATTTAAACGATAAAATATTAAAGCATGCCGCTGTGCAGAGAGACTTGGGTGTGCTAGTGCATGAGTCACAGAGGTTGGTTTACAGGTGCAACAGGTGATTAAGAAGGCAAATGGAATTTTGTCCTTCATTGCTAGAGGGATGGAGTTTAAGACTAGGGAGGTTATGTTGCAATTGTATAAGGTGTTAGTGAGGCCACGCCTGGAGTATTGTGTTCAGTTTTGGTCTCCTTACTTGAGAAAGGACGTACTGGCACTGGAGGGTGTGCAGAGGAGATTCACTAGGTTAATCCCAGAGCTGAAGGGGTTGGATTATGAGGAGAGGTTGAGTAGACTGGGACTGTACTCGTTGGAATTTAGAAGGATGAGGGGGGGATCTTATAGAAACATTTAAAATTATGAAGGGAATAGATAGGATAGATGCGGGCAGGTTGTTTCCACTGGCGGGTAAAAGCAGAACTAGGGGGCATAGCCTCAAAATAAGGGGAAGTAGATTTAGGACTGAGTTTAGGAGGAACTTCTTCACCCAAAGGGTTGTGAATCTATGGAATTCCTTGCCCAGTGAAGCAGTTGAGGCTCCTTCATTACATGTTTTTAAGGTAAAGATAGATAGTTTTTTGAAGAATAAAAGGATTAAGGGTTATGGTGTTCGGGCCGGAAAGTGGAGCTGAGTCCACAAAAGATCAGCCATGATCTCATTGAATGGCGGAGCAGGCACGAGGGTCCAGATGGCCTACTCCTGCTCCTAGTTCTTATGTTCTTATGATCCAGTAGTGAGATTGAAATGTTCCAAAGTGTGGTTCAACTGATGTGGTAAATAGTATAATTCAATTCTAGATGGTGGCAGGCTCCTATTTTAACACTTAGCCTGCCACGGCTGAATTTCCAGCATTCTTCCACTTGGATAATCAGCAACACATAGGTTAAAAAATATTTGACAGAATTGGCTTCCTACCAAGTAATTGAACTAAAATATCATGCCACCTTTTCAGGTGGCCCCTAACCATGAATCTTTTTTTGCTGAGGAGTTTTCTGCGATGATGGAAAACACACAGCAAGGGTGAGAGTGAGTGTAATTGTTATCGTGGAAAAGTGCAAATGAAGGAACCTTACGCTTTTATATGAATCCAACATATGCTAGGAATCAAAATCACTATGTTTGCTATCTCTATATTCAACAGGCTCAAAACAATCACGGGATTCTGCTCCATTGGCACAGATGCCCATCAAAATCAGAGGACACTGACATCCTCCCCCCCCCCCCCCCCCCCCCCCCCCCCGCCCCAATCAGAATACCTGAGGGCAGCTAATTTAAATAATGTCAATGGACAAGAGTGGAGGTACTGCCAACAGAGGGGCCGCTATCCTTGGAAGCCCAGAAAGGTTGGCAGAGTTGCGGAAGGATGGTACAACTTCCCGACTTAGAGAGCAGCATGCAATGAACTGGTAGAGTTTGCCTCTTTGAAGGGCGTTCAAATGGCAGAAGCTAAAGAAGGAAAAAAGGCTGGCTCCTCATTTTTCAGAGGCTGATGTAGAAATGCTGCTCCAAAAGTGTACCTGGATTTAAGAATCCTGCTAGCTAGATATTGTGAGTAACGTCAGGATCACCTTTGGTGCTGCCTGATTGACCTGACTCTCTTTAGAACTCATGTTACCTATTGTTCTGCATACAATGGATCAAGTAAAGTGCTGCTTTGAGGGAGGTGGTGGCACAGTCGTATTGTTACTGGACAAGTAATCCAGAGACCCAGGGAGATGCTCTGGGGATCCCCGCTGTGAATCCCACCACGGCAGGTGGTTCAATTTGAATTCTGGAATTAAAAGTCTGAAGATGACCATGAAACCATTGTTGATTGTTGTAAAAACCCACCTGATTCATGAATATCCTTCACGGAAGGAAATCTGCCATCCTGACCTGGTCTGGCCTACATGTGACCCCAGACCCCGATGAATATGGGGAGACAGTGACGCAGTTGTATTATCGCTGCAGTAGTAATCAAAGACCCAGAGCCATGCTCTGGGGACCCAAGTTTGAATCCTGCCATGGCAGATGATGAAATTTGAATTCAGTAAAAAAAATCTAGAAATAACAGTCTAATGTTAACCATGAAACCATTCTTGATTGTCGTAAAAACCCATCTGGTTCACTGATGTCCTTCAGGGAAGGAAATCTGTTACCTTTACCTGGGCTGGCCTCCATGTGACTCCTGATCCACAGCAATGTCCTCAGGGGTGGGCAATAAATGTTAGACCCAGCCAGCAATGCCCATATCCCATGAATGAATAGAAAGAAAAGATCCTGAGTGGGATTCTCCGTTGGCCGACGCCAAAACCGGGAAACGCAATTGAGCGGGGAATAAATTCCAACACCAAAATCGCGGCGGGCGCCGATATGACATAAAATCGCTATTCACCGTCACCTAGACAGTGGAGTCAATGCCTTCCAGAACGCACGTACAGTAAATACCGTTTGCATGTCATTAGCAGGCCTGACCAAGTATTCTCTGGGGCCTCCACGATTCTCCACCGAGTTCCCGACGGCGTGGTTCACTTGTGCTTTTAAAAATCGTGAAACTGGCGTTATGGCTGCTGAGCGAGAGAGAGGCGGTATGGACGATGTCCGACATCGCCATAGCTTGCTGACATTTGTGCCGCTGGCTGGGGGCTTCTGCCAGGGCCAGAGGGAATAGGTGGGCTGTGGGATCAGGTTAGATCAGCACGGAGCACGATTGCAGCAGCTGGACAAGCAGCAATGCAGCTGCACACACCGCTGACAGCCCTCTGTGAACGTAGGGCACGGGTCCTATAGGTGTTCCCCAGGCTACCCCCTTCGATGCCCTCTGGCTCCAGCCGATCCGTCAGTTGTATGGGCGCTCTACAGCACAACCAGTACCATCTTTTTGGCTGGGATGGGTATGCATGGGAATTGTAATGTCAATATGTGGCTGCAGCTTGTCAGCCTCCGGAGTGTCAATCACGGATTTGGTGAATCCCTCACCATTTTTCATTGGAATTGATTGTGTTCCACGTGACGTCTGTGCTCACCCCTCCATAGTCAAAGAACAAAGAAAAATACATCACAGGAACAGGCCCTTCGCCCTCCAAGACTATACCAGTCATGATACCAACCTTGGCCAAAACCCTCAGCACTTCCTTGTGCCGTATCCCTCGATACCCATCTATACCCATTCTATCCATGTATTTGCCAAGTCATTGAAGCGGTCCAGGTTCGGCGCTAGTTTTGCTGTCATGGAACTCCACGATTCCTACCCCAGTGTTAACACAGTCTCAGGAACGGATAATCCAGCCCCTAACTCTGTAACTCTGTTGAAACATGTTACTTTCCAAGGGTAATGAAATGGAAGATGTTTTCAGCATATGAATGAAATTTCTTTCCGCAATACCTCAGTCTCTCAAGATTCGACTAAACATCTCCACAAATAATCTAAGTGAGAAATGTCCTTTTAGTAAGTACTCCTTGATGAATGAGTCCTAACAAGCTGCACCTCTAAAAAGTGGCGCACATGCTCAGGGATTGATGGGAAGCCTGAACACTTGTCATTTAGGCTGGGTAATGCCACCCTGCCCTAAGCAGGAGGCCAGGCACTCTTTCAACCTGTCTTCAAATTGAATGGAATATCTGCTGGGGCATTTCTCCTTGAGATTCCCAGCAGAAATTGATGGGGTCATCACATTCTGGTCCTGCACAAGTAACTAATCCCAAATACTCCCTCCCCCAACCGATGGACCTCATGCTTCATCTCTGTTGCATAAAAAGCAAAACAACATTCGTTTAATGAAATAAGGAATGAATGTAAAAATAACAGCAACCTCTCAAAGCAGCACAAGCATGATAAGCAAATTGAGCCTCAGAGACAATGCAACAGCATTTGAATACAAAAATCTGTTTGGTGTAAAGTTTTGTTTTCACTGGCTCTTTCATAAGAATGTAAAAACCGGTTTCATACGATACTTTCACTGAAGTTCAGCAAACAGTGGTTCATCAATCAGAATGACACAATAATTACATCACATGATTAAGGGGGTGTCCCGAATCTCTGGAGATCCAGTGGTAGAGCCCCCAGAGAGCACAAAGGTGGGCTAAAGGTCATTGAAATTCCAAATTTTTACAACAATCAAGGCACAGTTGTAAATCAAGTAACTTTCTTCAAATAGTGCATAAACAAGGTTTATTGTGCTGTGAACATAATAGCCCCAAAATATTTAAGAGAAACACATCATACAAGAATGTCTGTCAGAGTGCATTCTGGGCTTGTTCCATTTTCATAAGAGACCTGAATGAAGTCAATTTTAAGTCATTGTCAGCATTGTATTTATTTTTCTCGCTTTTTAAGGCAAAAAAAGGAATGATTGACTGATTTGTTTCCTCCCTGTAGAACCTGAAGATCTGTGAACCAATGGCAGCCAGGCATTCTTGTGATTTGACGTGTGGCATTTATTTCTTTCACACTTGTGCAGTGTGATTTTGACCTGTGCAAAATATCAACACAGCATATTGTAAAAGATACTATTCGAAGAAACGGTCAGTGATTTTCATGGAAAGGCATTTGTTAAATTCCGCTTTGTTTATTTTCAAATATCTGACCACGTTCAAAGTATTGCCAAGGTTTGCTCTGCACCCAACTCCCTTCCCACGGAAAAATAATTCTTCCAAAATTCTGGAAACAAAGGAGCTGCTTTTTCAAGGGAGACATTGCATACTGTTATATTCTAAATAAGTACAGTTACGATCCCCATGGAGACCAATTATTTTCAAAAAGAGAAAGTTGAACTTCCAGTTAATAGCTGCAAGAACAAAATGACAAGATTCGTGTTTTAAGACGTTTACTGCAGCAAAAGTCCAAAAGCTCTACTGACTAAACATTACCTTTGTGGGCAATTTATTTTTTAAGCCATAGAATAGATTTCCTCCCTTTTATTTTAGCACAACCGATAAAACAAACTTTACACATATGGATTACACATAGGCCGGAATTCTCCTGTCGTTCGATAGCAGCGGGATTCTCTGGATCCGCCGGCGGTGCACCCTCGCCCTTGGGTTTCCGGCGGGGTGGGTGGCTTCAATGGGAATTCCTATTAACAATGGCGGGAACAAAGAATGCCATCACCAGAGAATGGCACGCCACCTCCCACCGCTGAGACACATGCGGCTGGGAGCCTAGTCCTCCTGCCCATAGTGTTTCCTCACTACCAGCCTTGCAGTGAAACTGGGGCACTTTTTAAGAGACTGATCATGCATCACTGAGTTGACATCATTGGCCACTTGTGCGGACAAGCGGGAGTCCAACAGCGCAGCATGAATTAAACTCTTCATTTGTCTGAACCTTTGAGACCTGCAGACTTAATTTTAAAACCACCACATAAAAACCGCCGACGAGTTAGGTGAACAGTGTTTGTAGGCACCTGAGAAAATAGTAAAACAGTGTTTGTAAGCACCCAAAAACAAGGCCAAATAACTCAAATCATTGCTACGTGAAAGCTGGCAACGGGGAAGACAAACAATAGTTGCAGCCACGGGAGGAACCAAAAAGCTTCCGAAGAATCCAAAGAAAACAACTTTGGAAAGGAAAGAGGAAATGCTGGAAAATCTCAGCAGGTCTGGCAGCATCTGAAGGGAGGGAAAAGAGATAGCGTTTTGAGTCCAGATGACCCTTTGTCAAAGCTAAAATTCAGAGAAAGTGGGAAATATTTATACTGTGGAGTGAGAATGAAAGATGAGTCATAGCCACAACCCAAGGAAACGGGGTGCTAATGGCCACAAAAACCAAGGGGAAAGAGTGCTAATGGCAGTCCCCAGAGAGAACAAAAGGTGTGAAAGGCCAAATAGCACAGAAACTAACATCAGAGGGTAAACTGTGACAGATGTAGATGTGGGAGGAGGGGAAGGGGGAAGCAAAGGGGAGAAAGGATAAGGAAAGGTGGATAAGATGGGGGGGGGGGGGGTAAATATATATAAAGAAAGATAAGAAAGAAAGAAATCGTAAAAGACAAAGTGGGGTAGAGCTAATCATCTGAAGTTGTTGAGACCGGAAGGTTGATAAGATGTTGTTCCTCTAGTTTGCATTGAGCTTCACAGGAACATTGCGGCAGGCCAAGGGCAGACATGTAGACATGGGATCAGGGTCTTGTGTTAAAATGGCAAGCAACGGGAATGTCAGCGTCCTGAATGCGCACAGACCGAAGATGCTCAGCAAAGTGATCACCCAGTCTGCGTTTGGTTTCTCCGATATAGAGCAGACCACATTGGGAGCAGCGAATGCAATGCATTCCACAAAATGAACTAAGTTGCCGTGAGTAACAAGTACCCTGCAACAACACATTTAGAGCTGCAAAATATGAAAGGAAAACCAGCTGATCTCAGGTTTGCCTTGTTTTAGGGAAAAGGAAGCAAGGTAGTGCTAAAACTTTGTGGCACATTGTGCACACACAAGTCCTTCCATGGAGAAAAATGGCAGGTATTTTTGGCACCGATAGGATGGTTTGATGAGAGTACAGGATGATAAAGCTCATGTACAGAGAGATTTGATTATTTTGTTCAAGTGCACAAGATAGCACAGATATAATAGTTTCAACTTTACTGGGAATAATGGGGGAAAATATTTATCCTCCTGAAGTATCTGGTACAGCCGGAAAAGCCAGGCATGATAATCGACGATGAAATAGTGGAAATATTGCAAGGCCAGTATTCACCAAAACCTTTAGTCATCGCAGAAAGGTCTAGGTTTGATTAGCGTAGCCAAGAAGAAAGTTAATCAACAGTTTGTAGCTACCCTGAAAAGACTGGCTGAACAATGCCGAATTGGTGATATGTTAAATTATGCCATCAGAGATAGATTAATCTGTGGGTTAAGGATTAAAGCTATTCAAAAACGATTGTTAACAGAAAGCATCCTGACCTTAAAGAAAGCTTTTGAAGTTGCTGTATCCATGGAATTAGTCGGCAAAGAAGCCCAATAATTGAGTTTGAACACAAGAATTCACAAGATATCTGCCGTTGTCTTCAATGGTGTGATGGGAACTATGAAGGATATCTTAGTAAAGCTGAAAATCAAGGATGAAAATCAGGCAAGATGCTTAAAAGCTCGGTCAGTGCTGAACACAATTAGATCTCAGGTAGAGGCACATTTAGAATGGCTGGTCAGAACAGGAGGTCTTGAACCCGTTAATGTGAGTGATTGGGCCTGCCGATCATACCTGTGATGAAAAAAGATGGATCTGTATGCATTTGTGATGATTTTAAAGTCATTATTAATCCTGTACCGTGTGTAGGGCAGTACTTCCTGCCCTTGATTGTGACTTATTCGCTGGGTTGGATAGAGGCCAACACTTCAGTAAAATTGACCTCAGTCAAGCATATCTTCAAATGAACGTGGATCCAGATTCATAACAGTTCGTGACGATTGTGAAACACAAGGATTATTTTGATGTAAAAGACTATCTGGCAACACTCCCACATGGGCAGCACGGCAGTGTTCAGCATGGGTCTGCATGTTTCCCCGTGTCTGCGTGGATTTCCTCCCTGTGGATTTTCCTCCTACAGACCAAAGATGTGTAGGTTAGGTGGATTGGTCATGCTAAATTGCCCTTAGTGTCCAAAAATGTTAGGTGGGGTTACTCTAGGTTATGGGGATAGGGTGGAGGTGTGGGCTAAGGTGGAATGCTCTTTCCAAGCACCGGTGCAGACTCAATGGGCCAAATGGCCTCCTTCTGCAATGTAAATTCTATGATTCTATGATTGTTCTAATGAGCTATGTACCAAATTTTAAGTGGGTCAGAAGGAATTTAGTGTTACTTCGATGACACTTTGGTTACTGGAACAAATGAGGAAGAACATCTCCACAACCTAGAGATTAGTAGATTATGGATTAAGAGTCCAAAAAGACAAATGTGAGTTTTTCCAACCTTCAATTGAATATCTGCGACATGTCATTGATGCCAAGGAACTGCATAAATCAACTTCGAAAGTCAAAGCCATTCCAAAGACACTTGCACCTCAGAATGTGAACCAACTTCGATCTTTCTTAGGTTTATGAAATTATTAAAGAAGGTTTGTCCCTAATCTGGCTACGATTGAAAAACCCTTACACAATTTACCATGTCAAAATAAAAAGTGGACATGCGTGCATCAATGTGAGAAAGCATTCGTGCAAGGCAACGAGGCGCTACTCAAGTCAGAAGACCTGCCAAGTTTTGATCCAAATTGATGCCTGTAACTGGCATGTAGCACATTACTTTATGGGTTGGGGCAGTGGTTCTCACATAGTTCCCACAGGTGAAGAGAAGCTGATAGCCTTTGTATTCAGGGCCTTGAGTAAGGCTGAAAGAATTACGCGCAAATAGAGAAAAATTACCTAGGAATCATTTTTGGCATGAAATGGTTCTATTAATTCCTGTTGGGGAGAAAATTCACTCTTTTGATGAACCATCATCCACTAACAATGGTTCTTGGACCTCATACCAGGATTGCATCAATGACAGTAAGCAGGATGCAGAGGTGGGCATTGATCTTGGCAGCACACAAGTGCACAATCAAGTATCATCGGTCAAGCCTTCATGGAAATGGTGGCAGGTGGTTAGCAATCGCAGCACTAGAGACCCAGGTTGAATTCCGGCCTTGGGTGATTGTCTGTATGGAGTTTGAATGTTCTTCTCATGTATGCATGGGTTTCCTCTGGGTGCTCCGGTTTTCGCCCACAGTCCAAAGATGTGCAGGTTAGGCGGACTGGACATGCTAAATTGTCCCTTAGTGTCCGAAAGGGTAGGTTAGATGGAGTTGCAGGGATCGGGTGGGGTTAGGGCCTGGCTGCGATGCACCTTTGTGAGGTCGGCGCAGACATGATGGGCTGAATTGCGCCTTTCTACACTGTAGGGATTCTTTGATTCTATGAACATGGTTCATCATCTAAACGCTTGAGCCAATTCCTGCTCACATGCAGGAATACTATGCACTCAGCAACCCAAGTTTCTCCAGTTAATGGTGAAACATCGGCTAGGCACAGCATTCAATTTGTTAAAACAAGATACGATAAAAGGAATTGTCACAAAAAAGCAGGAGGATCAGGTCATATCGTGGCAGAACAAGGCAAAATGTGTTTTTTTTTTCCGACAGGGTCAAGATGTTCTGGCAAGGAGCAATACCATAAGTGAAAGTAGACACCTGCCACCATTTTAGCACAGACCGGACCGATCTCCTCCACCATACAAACACAAAACAATAAAATATAAAGGCGACAGGCGGATCAACATTTGGCAGCAAGTTGCCAAATGTTGCAAAGAGAATCTGTCTGCCAGAGATAGAACTAACAGAGTCCAAATCAAGCTGTGCCAAGAGACGACCTGGACCTTCCCGAGAACCTGACAATAATTGAACCAATTCGGGAAAGCAATACCTCAGGTAAGAACGAGACATCGAGTCAACCTCAAAACACTACATCAACTGTGGTTAAGACAATCATGGAAAAAGTCCAAACCAAACCAAACACATTGAGGTTGCAGCAAGCACTAAAATGCAATGACTGAGCTTGACCAACAACTGGACAGAGAACATGTGGTCTCCGAAGCCTCCAAAATTCTCTGTTAATGATTTTGACCTCCTAATTCAGTGTTCTTTTTGTTTTCATTTTGAAACCATCTGCAAACCATGTGCTCCAAATTCTGACATTTGATCTTCATTTTCTTTCATAAGATGACTGCAGGTTTCTAAACCCACAAAAAATGTCTCAGTGAGCCAACCACCTGTGTCATCATTTCCCTGGATTACAGTTCTACTTTTGTGCAAGCAGTTTGTTCTTCTGTCAAGTGAAGTCTTCTTTGGCCACTCTAAGAACTTGCTTGAGTTTATGTTGATGTTCCAATAAAAATTCCTTACATTCTTTTTTAATCAGTTCCTGCATTCTTTCATATTCATTCTGTTTTTCATCATCCAATGAGCTTTGTCCAATTCCTTCCAAGGAAGACCCAGAGTTTCTTCATTTTGAAACTTTATTTTGCGTAACTAAGCTTTAACGCTTTCTCATACTGGCACAGTAACTACATCAGTTCGAGCCAAGTCATTTTGGTGGTAAGCGCCGTCTCTCTTTATTTGTCCTTTGGACTGGAATTTGAAAATGAAATGAAATGAATGAATATCGCTTATTGTCACAAGTAGGCTTCAAATGAAGTTACTGTGAAAAGCCCCTAGTCGCCACATTCCGCCGCCTGTTCGGGGAGGCTGGTACGGGAATTGAACCGTGCTGCTGGGCTGCCTTGGTCTGCTTTAAAAGCCAGCTATTTAGCCCTGTGCTAAACCAGCCCCTGATTTTCCTGCTGCATTCTGTTTTGACACCTGTGGCTTAGAACCTTTGGCAAGTTGGACATGTTTCCAGTTGACTTTAGCATTTTGTTGTTCACTTGAGGTTTCAAGGTTTCTTTCCTCTTCGAAATCTGAACTTTTGATTCTGTGGGCACATTTTAAGTTGAAACAAAATCATCAACAGTCAGATTACCAAAATCCCTGATCCCTGATTTCTTTGGTATATTCTCAGTTTCAATAGACTTGCCTACCATCCCTGAAGATGGTAGCACTCTAAATAATATAATTGTGAGGCAATTTTGACACCACTTCAACGACAACAAGATCCATTGACTAAAACAGTTTAAAGTAACTCTACACAATGGAACAGGTAGACAATTTCCATCAATATTCCGCATTAATATACTTTTATTTAGCAAAGTCCCCAGAGAGAAATTCATGCCTTTTGCTAACATCATGATTTGAGCCGACCCAATATTTTTTGCTATTCATTCATTGGATGTGAGTGTGGCTGGTGAGGTAAGCATTTATTGCCCATCCCTAATTGTCTATGAGAAGGTGATGGTGAGCTGCCTTCTTGAACGGCTGCAGTCCATGTGGTGGAGATACACCCGAAGTGCTGTTAGGGAGGGAGCCCCAAGATTTTGACCCAGCAACAGCGATATATTTCCAAGTCAGGATGGTGGGTTACTTGAACCAATGCTTACAAGTGGTGGTGTTCCCATGCATTTGCTGCCCTTGTCCTTCTTGAATGTAATAGTCTTGGGTTTGAAAGAATAACATCTTGAAGAATAACAATATTTGTGGCCCCTTTACCAAACACAAAATAGAGTCACTTAACCTACAAATACAATACACCCACAATATTTGATGTTGTGATTTGCACCCACTGTCGGGAAACCCTTCAGCAGTCAAGGGCATTCAGACTCTGATCTGCGGGTAAGCGTTTTCCAAGGCGGTCTTCAGGACGCGCGACAACGCAGAATTGCCGAGCAAAACGTATAGCTAAGTTCCGCACGCAGGAGTGCGGCCTCAACCGGGGCCTGGGATTCATGTCGCATTACATTCATCCCCCACCATCTGGCCTGGACTTGCAAAATCCTACCAACTGTCCTGGCTTGAGACAATTCACACCTCTTTAACCTGGGGTTACCCCTATCTCTGCATCTGTAATGAATTGATTACCCGCAAATGCTTGCATTCCAAGCATTGTCTGGCATCTCGGACTTTGTCTATATAAATGTTTCTGGAACATACCTCTCCATTCACCTGAGGAAGGAGCAGTGCTCTGAAATCTCGTGTTTGAAACAAACCTGTTGGACTTTAACCTGGTGTTGTAAGACTTCTTACTGTGCTTACCCCAGTCCAACACCGGCATCTCCACATCAATATATCTGATGGCATCGGTTTGTCATAAGCTTTACTCAATGGTGCAGCATTTTCTTGAAAAATACCAGAACACCCCATGAAAGCGACCGACTTAGCTTACAACTTCCTCCAGACAGCTTTTGCAGGCCTCATTTTATGGCAGAACTCAGAAGTAACACATTGGTCTTCTTGATTCTGATTTATCCTCCACACTGCCTTTTTTACAACTCTGAGAACAATCTATCTTTTCAGTGCTGCTCTTCCCCCTCATAGCTTCACTTCATTATCAGCTGGTTCATCTCTTTACTTTCTCTATCTGTTTGCAAACAAGGGCGGAGTTCTCTGGCCTCCCAGCCAGGTTTTTCTCAGTGGCGGGAGGTGGCGTGCCATTCGCTGGAGGTGGGATTCTCTGCTCCTGCCGCTGTCAATGTGATTTCCCATTGAAGCCACTCCATGTCACCAGGAAACTCACAAAAAAAAAAAATTACCTTTATTAGTGTCACAAGTAGGCTTACATTAACACTGCAATGAAGTTACTGTGAAAAGCCCCGAGTCGCCACATTCCGGCTCCTGTTTGGGTACACAGAGGGAGAATTCAGAACGTCCAAATGACCTAACAGCACGTCTTGTGGGAGGAAACCAGAGCACCCGGAGGAAACCCACGCAGATATGGGGAGAATGTTCAGACTCCGCACAGACAGTGACCCAAGCCGGGAATCGAACCTAGGACCCTGGCGCTGTGAAGCAACAGTGTTAACCACTGTGCTACCATGCCGCCACAGGTGGGATTACACTGCGGGTGAGACCAGAGAAGTTCACAGCCAGCAAAACATTAGAGTGCTCCACTCATTACTACTGTCATCTCAGACAAGAAGCTGGCTGCACGGAGACCTGCCGCCGATTCCAGGAGTCCGGGACTGGCTGAATGCTGGATGCAATTGAAGAGAGAAACGAAAGCCTTTTCCCCAGGGAGGGACAGAGAGTCAAGCCCATCCTACTTAACAGTGCCTGGGAAGGGATGGAAGTGGATGTCAGTGCTGGCAGAATCACCAGGACAGTGCCCGTCCTTCTTAGGGCAGCTTGGGTGAATCACCACCTCACATCACCCTCTAGTTCCCTAGAGGGTAGCAACATCCCACCTGCCTGCATCTCCCTTACATCCAGCCTGCACCAAAACCTAACACATGTATTGTGCTCTTTTGACAGGAGCCATGCACACACATGCCACTGGCTACAGGCCCCCTCTTTGAACTCACCTCCCAGCATCACACTATGTCCTTTCTGTATCCCCAAGGGTAAGGCAGCCCATAATAGGCATGAGCGCCAGAAGACGGGAGGAGGAATCACTGAGATTTGGGTCCAGGGCCCCTCTAAGGAGAGGGCCCTGCAGCTCACGGGAGAGGTCAGGGAGAGGGTAGTGACTGCATCAGATTACTATTTATTGACGACAGCTCTGCCTTCAACACCATAATCCCAACCAAGCTCATAGCAAAGCTCCAAAACCTAGGACTTGGCTCCTCACTTTGCAACTGGATCCTCGACTTTCTGACCCACAGACCACAATCAGTAAGAATAAACAACAACACCTCCTCCACAATAGTCCTCAATACTGGGGCCCCACAAGGCTGCGTACTTACCCCTTACTGTACTCCCTGTACACGCACAATTGCGTGGCAACATTTTGTTCCAACTCCATCTACAAGTTTGCTGATGACCATAGTGGGATAACAATGAGTCAGAATACAGGAGGGAGATAGAGAACCTAGTGGGGTGGTGCAATGACAACAATCTCTCCCTCAATGCCAGCAAAACTAAAGAGCTGGTCATTGACTTCAGGAAACAAAGTTCTGGACACACCTCTGTCAGCATCAATGGGGCGGAGGTGGAGATGGTTAGCAGTTTCAAATTCCTAGGGGTACACGTCACCAAAAATCTGACCTGGTCCACCCACTTCGACGCTATCACCAAGAAAGAACAACAGCGCCTATACTTCCTCAGGAAACTAAGGAAATTTGGTATCTCCTCACTGACCCTTACCAACTTTTACAGATGCACTATAGAGAGCATCCTATCTGGCTGCATCACAGCCTGGTATGGCAACTGCTCGGCCCAGGACCGCAAGGAACTTCAGAGAGTCATGAACAGAGCCCAGTCCATCACACGAACCTGCCTCCCATCCATTGACTCCATCTACACCCACCGCTGCCCGGGGAAAGAGGGCAGCATACTCAAAGACCCCTCCCACCCGGCTTACTCACTTTTCCAACTTCTTCCACCGGGCAGGAGATACAGAAGTCTGAGAACACGCACTAGCAGATTCAAAAACAGCTTCTTCCCCACTGTCACCAGACTCCTAAACGACCCTCTTATGGGCTGACCTGTTTAATACTATACTTCACCGTATGCTTCAACGATGCCGGTGTCTATGTATTTATATTGTGTACCTTGTGTTGCCCTATTATGTATTTTCTTTTTATTTTATTTTCATGTACTAAATGATCTGTTTGAGCTGCTCGCAGTAAAATACTTTTCACTGCGCCTCGGTACATGTGACAATAAACAAAATCCAATCCAATGGAGTTCAGCATGTTCAAAACAATGAGAGCCTAATACAATGCCAATATCCCTATAGTAAGCGAGTCACCCATCTCACACACACCAGTCCTTCCCAGGATACTTCTGTCTTGCAGGCTCACCCTAAGACAAGGCCGGGCTGTCTGGTATCATTGCCCCCTCCAGCCACATCCCCAACACAACAGAACCACAACTCTGGGGAAGACACCAATATTTCGACACTGCTGTCACCTGCACCATCCACTGGTGCAGAGACTATCACTTCATCGGGCAATGTTATGATCAGGCTCCTGAAGCACCCTCTGGTGCGCACCACACACATGCTGCAACATATCAGGTGGATGCAGGGACGAGACTCCCCAAGGAGCGGAAGGTGGGAGGGCTGCTCAATCACAGGGAACAGCTGTGTCCAGTCAGGGGTCGCACCTCTGCAAAGTATGATCATAACACTGATGCAGATGCCAGAATTTACAGGAAGTGGGTGTCCGCAGCTTTCCTGTTAGTACGGCAGCAGGCGTCCAACCACCTTCAGGCGCAGGAGATGTTGTCGACAATGCCTGGCAAGCAGGTCAACACTGAAAGCATGGTGCCCACGGTGGAAGGTCTGGGCAAGAAGCCAGTGCAATGTGTCATGCTGTCCAAGGCTTGGGGCACACTGTGCAGTCAATAGTGGAGGCAAAGGACAGGGGAGATCAGTCACATCCGGATTTGTCCCAGGCACAGATGGACGTTGCTGCAGCGCTCCAGAGCTTGGCCCAGTCACAAAGGGTCATGGCTGAGGACATCAAGAGCACTGGCTGGCCTTGACCATTCACAGAGGGACATGTCACAGGCACAGAGGGGCATGTCACAGACATAGAGGGACATGTCACACACAGAGGGACATGACACCGGCACAGAGGGACATGTCACAGGCACAGAGGGACATGTCACAGGCACAGAGGGACATGTCACAGACACAGAGGGACATGTCACAGACACAGAGGGACATGACACAGGCACAGAGGGACATGTCACAGGCACAGAGGGGCATGCCAGAGGCAGTAAGGGACATGTCACAGGCACAGAGGGGCATATCACAGGCACAGAGGGACGTGTCACAGGCACAGAGGGACATGTCACAGGCACAGAGGGACATGTCACAGGCACAGAGGGACATGTCACAGGCACAGAGGGGCATGTCACAGACACAGAGGGACATGTCACAGACACAGAGGGACATGACACAGGCACAGACGGACATGTCACAGGCACAGAGGGGCATGCCAGAGGCAGTAAGGGACATGTCACAGGCACAGAGGGGCATATCACAGGCACAGAGGGATGTGTCACAGGCACAGAGGGACGTGTCACAGGCACAGAGGGACATGTCACAGGCACAGAGGGACACATCACAGGCACAGAGGGACACATCACAGGCACAGAGGGACACATCACAGGCACAGAGGGGCATATCACAGGCACAGAGGGGCATATCACAGGCACAGAGGTGCATGTCACAGGCACAGAGGGACATGTCACAGACACAGAGGGACATGTCACAGACACAGAGGGACATGACACAGGCACAGAGGGACATGTCACAGGCACAGAGGGGCATGCCAGAGGCAGTAAGGGACATGTCACAGGCACAGAGGGACATGTCACAGGCACAGAGGAACACGTCACAGGCACAGAGGGACATGTCACAGGCACAGAGGGACACATCACAGGCACAGAGGGACACATCACAGGCACAGAGGGACACATCACAGGCACAGAGGGACATGTCACAGGCACAGAGGGACATGCCAGAGGCACAGAGGGACATGTCTCGCTCGCTGAGTGATGTGTCCCAATTACAGTGTTCCATGGTTGAGGCCATCGAGACCATGGCAAAGATTAGGGTGGGCCTCCAGGACTGGCAGTGCCAGTGCTGTTATCTCCTCCGGAGCTCCCTCTGGCCTCACCTCCAGCTAATGCTATTGCTTGGGGGCCAGCGAGGACCCCGAGGGAGGAAAGAATGATGGGGCCTGTACCAGTGCCTCCCGCAGGTTATGTGCTGGAACACCTCAGCCCTTCCAAACTCCCCCCACCTGACACTGGCGCATCTGATGGGCAGCGAGCAGAACAGGTTGACACGTCGTCACCTTTGACACCTGAAAGTCGCCAGACACATCCAGCTGCATCCCTTACAGCAGACAGCCGCCAATTACATCACAGGATAGAGGGTGAAACACGCAGCAGGCTGCCTCCACTTCTTATGTGCTGCCTGGGGAAACACTGAGAAGGAGCAGTAGGCCACGTAAGATGATGAAGATCGGTGACACTTAAGTTGACATGGGTCCATTACACATGAACATCCCGCATTGTGACATACTCACCGTGAAGTGACAGGGCATGGGGCAGCACTGTAAACCCGCCTTGTATGACAGCATCCCCAGTGAGTGACCTCTAACCATTCACCCTCCTGGAACTGCCCTGGCTCTGCTGCTCTGTCGCCCCTCTGCTTTGAGATGTTATGGAGCACACAGCAGATCAGCATGATGTTCGAGACCCTCTTAGAGATATACTGGAGAGCACCAGAGCTGGCCAGGCATCAGAAGCATATTTTGAGCAAGATGATTGACCGTTTAATGATGCTCCCGGTTGCTGCATGTGTATTGTTATAATGGTTGTTCAGGGGCAGCACAGTGACGCAGTGGGTTAGCCCTGCAGCCTCACGGCGCCGAGGTCCCAGGTTCGATCCCGGCTCTGGGACACTATCCGTGTGGAGTTTGCACATTCTCCCCGTGTTTGCGTGGGTTTCGCCCCCACAACCCAAAAGATGTGCAGGGTAGGTGGATTGGCCATGCTAAATTGCCCCTTAATTGGAAAACATTAATTGGGTACTCTAAATTTAAAAAATAAATAATGGTTGTCAACTTCGGTCTGTGGCCTCCACACAGGCATCATCAGCCATGACCTCGGCGGGGAACCCTTGTCACCTAATGGCCAACCCCTCACACAAGGGCGGGCCTCGAAGATGCCAGGAAATGACATGTGTACCAGTGTGTATGCATGTTGCCTGGGTAACGGGCATAGACATGCAAGATGTGCAGCTCATGGTCACACACCAGCTGCACATTCAGGGAGTGGAAACGCTTCCTATTGATGAAGGGCACTCCTTGTTGAATTGGTACCCGGAGGGCAACATGTGTACCATCGATCACCCCTGGACCTTTGGCATTCCAGCGATGGCAGCACAACCTGCTGCCCGGACATCCTGGTTGACCTGACCCATCTTAAAGGTGATATAGTCTGATACCCTGGAACGTAAGACAGCCATAACAGCACAGGTGCACCTTTGTGTTCAGGGCGTTCCATTGCTTTGACAGTTCAGGGCGACCATCACTTTGACAGCCACCAGGAGTAGGTGCCCTCCTCCATACCTCAACGGTGCCCGGTGTGCCAGGATCTAGCACAGGTGGTTCATGGTCTCCCTGGTGAGCTGGAATCATCAGCGGCACATGCGGTCCGGCAGCTCCTCAAAGGACAGGTGCCGACAATATATACCCACCCTGACGCAGCGCCAGGCAGACACCCCAAGCAAGGCTGAAAGTTGAGAATTTTCTAACCTTCTTGCTCCTCCTCAACAGCCATGGTGCCCAGGTCCTGCTCATGAATGCTTGACCCCCATTCACGACCACATGACTGCGACCAGAGCGGGGTGGAGCAGCGTGGAGAGGTGGAGCAGCGTGGAGAGGTGGAGCAGCGTGGAGGGGAGGAGCACCGCGGAGAGGTGGAGCATCGCGGAGAGGTGGAGCAGCGTGGAGGGGAGGAGCATCGCGGAGAGGTGGAGCAGCGTGGAGGGGAGGAGCATCGCGGAGAGGTGGAGCAGCGTGGAGGGGAGGAGCATCGCGGAGAGGTGGAGCAGCGTGGAGGGGAGGAGCATCGCAGAGAGGTGGAGCAGCGTGGAGGGGAGGAGCATCGCGGAGAGGTGGAGCAGCATGGAGGGGAGGAGCATCGCGGAGAGGTGGAGCATCGCGGAGAGGTGGAGCAGCGTGGAGGGGAGGAGCATCGCGGAGAGGTGGAGCAGCGTGGAGGGGAGGAGCATCGCGGAGAGGTGGAGGAGCGTGGAGGGGAGGAGCATCGCGGAGAGGTGGAGCAGCGTGGAGGGGAGGAGCATCGCGGAGAGGTGGAGCAGCGTGGAGGGGAGGAGCATCACGGAGAGGTGGAGCATCGTGGAGGGGAGGAGCATCGCGGAGAGGTGGAGCAGCATGGAGGGGAGGAGCATCGCGGAGAGGTGGAGCAGCGTGGAGGAGAGGAGCATCACGGAGAGGTGGAGCAGCGTGGAGGGGAGGAGCATCGCAGCGAGGTGGAGCATCGCAGAGAGGTGGAGCATCGTGGAGAGGTGGAGCAGCGTGGAGGGGAGGAGCATCGCAGAGAGGTGGAGCAGCGTGGAGGGGAGGAGCATCGCAGAGAGGTGGAGCAGCGTGGAGAGGTGGAGCAGCGTGGAGGGGAGGAGCATCGTGGAGAGGTGGAGCAGCGTGGAGGGGAGGAGCATCATGGAGAGGTGGAGCAGCGTGGAGGGGAGGAGCATCGCAGAGAGGTGGAGCAGCGTGGAGGGGAGGAGCATCACAGAGAGGTGGAGCAGCGTGGAGGGGAGGAGCATCGCAGAGAGGTGGAGCATCGTGGAGGGGTGGAGCATCGCGGAGAGGTGGAGCAGCGTGGAGAGGTGGAGCATTGTGGGGGATGGAGCATCGCAGAGGGTTGAAGCATCGCGGAGGGGTGTAGCATCGCGGAGGGGTGGAGCATCGCGGAGGGGTTGAGCGTCGCGGTGGGGTGGAGCATCGCGGAGGGGTGGAGCATCGCGGAGGGGTGGAGCATCGCGGAGGGGTGGATCATTGTGGAGGGGTGGAGCATCGCTGAGGGGTGGAGCATCGTGGAGGGGTGGAGCATCACGGAGGGGTGGAGCATCGCGGAGGGGTTGAGCATCGCGGAGGTGTGGAGCATCGCGGAGGGGTGGAGTATCGCGGAGGGGTGGAGCATCAGAGAGGGGTGGAGCATCGCAGTGTGGTGGAGCATCGGGAGGGGTGGAGCATCACGGAGGGGTGGAGCATCACAGAGGGGTGGAGCATCACGGAGGGGTGTAGCATCGCGGAGGGGTGGAGCATCAGAGAGGGGTGGAGCATCACGGAGGGGTGGAGCATCAGAGAGGGGTGGAGCATTGCGGAGAGTGGAGCATCAGAGAGGGGTGGAGCATCGCGGAGGGGTGGAGCATCGCGGAGGGGTGGAGCATCGCGGAGGGGTGGAGCATCGTGGAGGGGTAGAGCATCGCGGAGGGGTGGAGCTTCAGTGTTCCGTCCTTTATTTATAGTCAAATCAATGCAAATTGTGAATTTACATGGGGCTGCCGGCTTGGGGCGGGAGCCTTGATGCTGCTGCCAGCAGGGGACTGGAGCATCACAATGGAATCAGCGCCGGGCACAATTCGCGTTTTTTGCTCAACACAACATTTTCGGCCCCATCGCGAATCTCGCTGCAGGCATCGGGAAACAGAGAATCCAGCCCCATTTCTTTCCTCCAGCAAATTTCAGGAGCGTTTGATTCTGTCTTTTCCTCAGATTTCTAAACTTTTGCCTGTAAACGTCTGGCACTCACTCATGCGCATTGAGCACAGCAGCCTTAACCATATCATTATCACGGAATCATTACAGCACAGGGGGCCATTAAACCCATTGTGTCTATGTCCAATCTATGATTGAGCAAATCCCTGGTGCAATTTCCCCGTCTTCTCCACGTATCCCTGCGCATTCTTCCTTTTTAGATAATAATCCAATTCCTCTTGGCCGCGATTGAATCTGCCTCCACCATCCTCCCAAGCAGCTCAATCCTATCGGAACCACTTGCTGTGTGAAACATTTCTCCTCAAGTCTCTATTGCTTCTTCTGCCAATTATCTTAAATGTGTCCTCTCATTCTTAATCCTCAACTAGTGGGGGCAGTTTCTCCCTGTCAACTTTGTGCAATCGCCTCATGATTTTGAATACTTTTATGAAATCTCTTCTCAACCTTCTCTGCTTCAAGAAAGACAATCCCAATTTTTCCAATCCAGATTCTCCAATCTGTCTACATAATGGAGCAACTGGACTCAACTCACAGATCAGTCGTGACATCATTGAATGCTGGAACAGGCTCAAGGGTAAATATTCTTAATGCACATGAGCTACAGGTTAGATTTAAATTGCGCTAACAACTTGAAACATCAGGCCTCCTACTGATCCATGCGGCCTATAATCAATACTGACAGCATGGTTGCTCGCAGTAATCATGTATAAAGAACAGGCAGCATGAATTTACCAGTCTATCTACAGCACTCGGATGGGCATGGGTTAATTGCATAAAGCAATCCCCACAATTGTTTGACGAGGTTAGTCAATTACTCCATTCAGACTGTTCAACCAAATGGGTCAAATAAACCCCCAATGTTTTTCTTACCAAGACACTTTTTGAAATAGAATTATCCAAATTTATTGTGGCCAACTGTAACTTTGTCACAATTTTCTCAAATGAAATAAAATATGTTTCAACTCGTCACTCGCTAAATTTCTCCGAGACAAATATCCCATTCCAAATTAGAACCAGGAGTTAAATCAGACCCATTGGGCGCAATTCTCCCAAAGGGAGACAAATAGCCAACGCCGGAGTGAAACCCGGAGTGTTTCGCTCCGGCGTCGTAGGCCGCTCCTCGCCCCCTATTCTCCTCCCCCCCCCCCAGGGGGCTAGGAGCGGCGCCGAAGTGACGTCAGCCACGCATGCGCGGGTTGGCCGTTGCCAACCCGCGCATGCGCGGTTGCTGTCTTCCCCTCTGCTGCCCCGCAAGACATAGCGGCTTGATCTTGCGGGGCGGCGGAGGGAAAAGAGGGCGTCGTTTAGAGATGCCGGCCCGATGATCAGTGGGCACCGATCGCGGGCCAGACATCTGCTGAGCATGCCCGTGGTGCTCGATCCTCCCTCCGGCCCCCACAGGCTACGCACTCACCGGTCGGGCGCTGTTCACGCCGGCAGCGACCAGGTGTGGTTGGCGCCAGCGTGAACTGGTCAGGTTCGGCAGGCCGGAGAATCGGCAGTCGCCGTAAGAAACGGCGAGCGCCGATTCTCCGAGCGGTTTGTCGCAAAATGCGACACGCAATTTTGGGGGGGGGGGGGGTTGGGAGAATCGCGGGGGGTGCCAGGGCGGCATGGCGTGATTCGCCCGGCCCTCCCGCAATTCTCCCACCCGGCGTGGGGGTCAGAGAATCGCGCCCATTGTCAAATCTGCCTACCACTTCCAGTTCTTGTAACAGAAGCCTTTCTCTGTACAGTTCAGATTTCCTGGTATTCCTCTCTCTTTCCAATTCAAGGCATGCCTTTCCGTTTTCACTTTGACATTTTCCATCTCTTTCCCGATTGCTTCCCACTCTTTGTAAATTTTCTCTTTGTAATTCCACTTCAAGTTTTTTTTTAACTCTCTTCATTTTTTTTTCCTTTTCCTCTCTTTCGAGGTCAGGTTGCTTCATTTGTCACTGAATTCTGGTCAACTCAGGCTGCGTTTTATCTGGATTATCTTTGTCTTTTTCAAGGTTCAAATGTTGAGACTGTTGTGTTTTTATATTGACAGAAAGGCAGCAATCATTCATTAGGGATTGGGTAAATGCATTGCAAGTTCATTTACTTAGACACAGAAGAACATATAGACGTGAATAGAAAGCTTGAATACATCAGCAGCAGAGCTGTGTGCAGTGTCCTCTGTTCACAGTCCAAAGTGAAACTAAGTCTGGATCACATGGCACACTCCCCTTTTTGTGATAGCATGCAGCTATCTCTTAAAGATATATTACAACAAGAGCCAACACCTTAACCATTTCTGCTTCCTTAGTACCTATTTTAAAATCTATTTCTAACTTTTCTGCCATGGCTTTTTAATTAACCTTCATTAATTATTGCAAGGCACTGATAGACAAGGAAAGTTTCAGCAATATACAAAGCCATTTTATCTTTTCAATAAATAAAATAAATCTCACTGTTCATTTATACTATGGTTAAACCCAGTGTGCTTGTCTTAGCCTGTGGATTTGAATTCCCGCTAAGAGACCCCAATTTATTGCAATCCCTGTGAAGGCCGATAACCTTTAAAAATAAATTCGAATATCCAGTTAATGGCTGAAAGTATGACATGTTTTAAGACATTTACTGTAACAAAAGACTAAAATCTCAATTGACTAAATATTCTGTTTGTGGATAACTAATACTTTAAACCACAAAACAGAACATTCCCCTTTCATCCGATAAAACAATCTTCACTGTTCTACATGACACTGTCCTTGAAGTACTAATTCAATTCTCCTGAAATCAATGCAAAATTAATCTTAAATCCTGAGTGTTTGCTTCTGTTGTTTTCCTTTCTCAGCCTGTTAACCTCCAATCCCAGAATTATCCTTCACAGTGATAGTAGTATTGGAGATGCTCGTCTGGTGCAAGCTGGGCAAATCTTTTGTCCCTGTTTTACTTCCTCACAAATTTGAATTTTTCAATCTAAGCACAAGCTTCCACCTGCATTCACGCAAGGTGAAGCAGAGAGACTTCAGGTGTCTAGCTGCTCTCTCCCTCCTGCACCCTGAGAGACAACCTCATAATTATAAAGCTTTGCACCTAAAGAATGAAAAGTCATCACCATAGACATGGGTTTCTAAACACTATCAAAAATATAACAACTTTTAACATTTTATACATGTCAACAACATTAATGACTGGCTTAACCAGAGCTCCAACAACGTCATCCCTGTTGCTATGATGGGAAGTTTGGAAGTCCACGGGAACGTACACCACTCAACATGGCCTGACAGTGGCAATGACAAAATGCTTGGACTTGCATTCGATCATGGAGGTGAAGTCAACTGCAGGCATGGGGGCAGTAGTGAGGACGGGTGCAGGAACTCTAAAAATAATGATCTCAGATGGCCTGTCAGTTATCCAGTGTCTCCATGAAGCACTGCAATTTTCATAAAGAAAGCATGGGCAGGGGACGGGGGACCAACAACCCACGCGTCTTCAATTAATGTCCTACTAAACCCATTGACGGGCTTGTTAACATGCTGGAGATGGACAAAATTGAATTTTCAATGGTAAGAACAGGAAGCTCAAATGGTCTGGGACATGTTAATGCATAACTGTCAGGAGCACAGCGGGGAGCCATTATTGATTGTGGCTGGTGATGAAAAATCTTGTGTTAGAAATGATAGTCAAGCTAAAGTGTTCATGTGGTGGCACAAGTAGCCATTGGTCTGGTGGAATGGATTGGGCACCTGAGGAATGAATGTTTGGGCACATGCTAGAATTATGAGGCTACTGATGCAGGAAATGGCAAGCCCACTGAGTCTATATGGGTAGAACTGAAAAATTGATCGGATTGTGTTGCAGGCACCCAAATAGTCAGCGGGAAATTGAGGAGCAAATATGTAAGGAGATTACAGACGGCTGCAAGAAAAATAGGGTGGTAATAGTTGGGGACTTTAACTTTCCCAACATTGACTGGGACAGCATTAGCATTAGGGGCTTTGATGCAGAGAAAATTGTTGAGTGTATTCAGGAGGAATTTTGCATTCAGTTTGTGGATGGCCCGACTAGAGAGGGGGAAAAACTTGATCTCCTCTTGGGAACGAGGAGGAGCAGGTGACAGAAGTGTGAGTGAGGGATCACTTTGGGACCAGTGACCATAATTCCACTAGTTTTAAGATAGCTATGAAGAATGATAGGTCTGGCCCAAAAGTTAAAATTCTAAATTGGGGCAAGGCCAATTTTGGTGGTCTCAGACAGGAACTTTGAAAAGTTGATTCGGGAAGTCGATTGACAGGCAAATGGACGGCTGGTAAGTGGGAGGCTTTCAAAAGTGTGTTCACCAGGGTTCAGGGTAAGCACATTCCTTTTATAGTGAAGGGCAAGGCTGGTTGAAGTAGGGAACCCTAGATGACTCGGGATATTGAGGCCCTGGTCAAAAAGAAGGAGGCAACTGGGATCAAGTGGATCCCTTGAAGAGTACGGAGTAAAGTTAAGATATAAATCAGGAGGGCAAAAAGGGGACATGAGATTGCTTTGGCAGATAAGACAAAGGAGAATCCAAAGAGCTTCTACAAATGCATAAAGGGCAAAAGAGTAACAAGGGAGAGAGTAGAGCCTCTTAAGGATCGAAAGATCTCTTTCTCTGCGCCGATCCACAAGAGATGGGTGAGATCCTAAATGAATATTTCTCATCGGTATTTACTGTTCAGAAAGGCATGGATGTTAGAGAACTTGGGGAAATAAGTAGTGATGTCTTGAGGAGGAGGTACATCAAGGTAGATAAATCTCTGGGACCTGATCAAACGTATCCCAGGACTTTGTGGGAGGCGAGGGAGGAAATTGTGGGTCCATTAGCAGAGATATTTGAATCACGCAGCCACAGCTGAAGTGCCTGAAGATTGGGGAAAAGCCTGGGAACTACAGGCCGGTGAGCCTAACATCTGTGGTTGGATGAGTTGTTAGATGGTATTCTGAGAGACAGGATCTACAGGCATTTAGAGAGGCAAGGTCTGATTCGGGACAGTCAGCGTGGCTTTGTGAGTTTTTTGAAGGGGTAACCAAGAAAGTAGATGAGGGCAGTGCAGTTGACATTGTCTACATGGACTTTAGCAAGGCCTTTGACAAGGCGCTGCATGGTTGTTGCATATGGTTAAATCTCATGGGATCCAGGGGGAGGTAGCCAATTGGATACAAAATTGGTTTGACGACAGATGACAAAGGGTGGTTTTAGAGCGTTGTTTTTCAAACTGGAGACCTGTGACCAGCAGTGTGCCTCAGGGATCAGTGCTGGGCCCACTGTTATTTGTTACTTATATTAATGATTTGGATGAGAATTTAGGAGGCATGGCTACTAAGATAGCAGATGACACCAAGATTGATGGCATAGTGGACAGTGAAGAAGGTTATCTAGGATTGCAATGGGATCTTGATCAATTAGGCCAGTGGGCCGATGAACAGCAGATGAAGATTAATTTAGATAAATGTGTGGTAATGCATTTTGGTAGATCGAATCAGGGCAGATCTACTAAGTTAATGGTAGGGAGTTGGGGAGAGTTATAGAACAAAGAGATCTAGGAGTACAGGTTCATAGCTCCTTGAAAGTGGAGTCACAGGAGGACAGGGTGGTGAAGAAGGCATTCAGCATGCTTGATTTCATTGGTCAGAACATTGAAGACAGGAGTTGGGATGCCTTGCTGAAGTTGTACAAGACAATAGTAAGGCCACACTTGGAATACTGTGTACAGTTCTGGTCACCCTGTTATAGAAAGGATATTATTAAACTAGAAAGAGTGCAGAAAAGATTAACTAGGGTCCTAACAGCACTTGATGGTTTGAGTTATAAGGAGAGGATGAATAGGCGAGGACTTCTTTCCCTGGAGCATAGGAGGCTTAGGGGTGACCTTGTAGAGATCTATACAATAATGAAGGGCATAGATAAGGTAGATAGTTAACATCTTTTCCCAAAGATAGGGGAGTCTAAAACAAGACAGCATAGGTTTAAGGTGAGAGGGGAGAGATACAAAAGGGTCCAGAGGGCCAATTCTTTCACACAGAGGGTGGCGAATGCCTGGAATGAGCTGCCAAAGGCAGTAGTAGAGGTGGGTACAATTTTGCCTTTTAAAAAGCATTTAGACAGTTGTATGGGAAAGATGGGTATAGAGGGTTATGGGCAAAATGCGGACAATTGGGCTGGCTTAGTGGTACAAACTGGATGGCATGGACAAGTCGGGCCAAAGGGCCTGTTTTCATGCTGTAGACCTCTATAACTATGTCACTATAACAAGAGGAACGTACGCAAGGAACTCTTCATTGCTCTGTTACCATTCCCCTCAAAGGGATAGACGTCATCCACTGTAATAGACACGATCAGGGGCGAGTAGTTAACATTCAGATGAAACCAAGACTTCATTGAAGATATTAGCCAGACCCAAACAGGAGGAATATACCCCCTTTGTGTGCAATTACATGGCCTGTGCACATCACAAATAAATAGCAAAATCAGCGCCCATTTTATTGACCAGTATCATAAATCCCTCAATTATTGTGCTGCAACAGTTTTAAGTTATTTAAAAAAAAAACATTTTTATTCTCCTCCTTTTTCACATTTTCTCCCAAATTTACACTCACCAACAATAAACAATAATCAGCAACATATATGTCAATCACCACAACAATAACAACAATCCCATCCTCCCACCAACCCCCAAACATCAGCCCGTATGTTTACATAAACAAATGACAAAAAGGAATAGGGATTACCCATAGTCGTCCTTAATATACGCAGCCCCCCTCCTCCCCAATCCTCCCACCCACGCCCCCCCCCCCCAACTAATGTTCGATGTTATCCAGTTCTTGAAAGTGCATAATAAATAATGCCCATGACTTGTAGAACCCCTCCGAGCTTCCCCTCAGTTCAAACTTAACCTTCTCAAGGGTCAAGTATTCCAACAGGTCCCCCCCACCATGCCAGGGCACAGGGTGGAGAGGCCGCTCTCCATCTCAACAGGATCCGTCTTCGGGCGATCAACGAGGCGAAGGCTACGATATCTGCCTCCGCACCCGTTTCCAACCCTGGCTGGTCCGACACCCCGAATATGGCCTCCCGGGGACCCGGCTCCAGTTTCACGTGCACCACCTTGGAAATTACCCTAAAAACCTCCTTTCAGTGATCCTCTAGCTTTGGACAGGAACAAAACATATGAACGTGATTAGCGGGGTCCCCCCCCCCCCCCCCCCCCCCGCAACGCTCACAAACATCTTCTACTCCTTCAAAGAATCGGCTCATCCTCGACCTCGTGAGGTGCGCTCCATATACCACCTTCAGCTGTATCAGTCCCAACCTCGCACATGAGGTGGAGGCATTTACTCTCCGGAGCACCTCACTCCAGACCCCCTCCCATATAACCTCTCCCAACTCTTCCTCCCACTTTGCTTTGATCCCTTCCAGTGGTGCCTTATCCTCTTCCAAAATAGCTCCGTACACCACTGACACTACCCCCTTCTCCAGTCCCCTTGTCATCAGCACCTTCTCCAGCAATGTGGAGGCCGGTCCCTCCGGGAAGCTCAGTATCTCCTTCCTGGCAAAATCCCGAACCTGCATGTATCTAAACATTTCTCCCTGCTCCAGACCATACTTCGCTTCCAGCTCCCTCAATCCTGCAAACCGACCCCGAAGAAACAAATCTTTTAGCATCTTAATCCCCTTCTCTTCCCATTTCCGAAAACTTCCATCCCACCTCCCTGGCTCAAATCTGTGGTTCCCCCGAATCGGCATTTCCCTTGACCCTGACCCCAACCCGAAGTGTTGGCGAAACTGCCTCCAGATTTTCAATGAAGCTATTATTACCGGACTCCCTGAGTATTTCCCCAGAGATATCGGGAGCGGCGCTGTTGCTAGTACTTTCAGTCCCGACCCCCTGCACAACCTCTCCTCCATTCTGACCCATTGGCAATCAACCCCTCTGACCCAGCTCCGCACCTTCTCCACATTCGCCGCCCAGTAGTAATACATCAGGTTTGGAAGGCCCAAACCCCCTGCCTGCCTTCCCCTCTGTAGTAGCACCTTTCTCACTCTGGCCACCTTCCCTCCCCATAAAAACGAGGTAATCCTTCCCTCAATCTCCCTGAAAAAAGCCTTTGGCAGGAAAATCGGTCGGCATTGAAAAATAAACAGAAAGCGTGGCAACACATTCATTTTAACCGCCTGTACCCGACCTGCCAATGACAGAGGGAGACCATCCCACCTTGCCAGATCGGCTTTCACTCTCCCCACCAAACTAGAGATGTTGTACCTGCGAAGCCTCCCCCATTCCCGGGCAACCTGCACCCCAGATACCTAAAGTGAGTCCTTGCCCTACGGAATGGCAGCCCCCCCCACCCCTGCCCCCACCCCCGGCCGAGACACCACAAAATATTCACTCTTGTCCAGGTTCAGCTTGTACCCCGAGAAAGACCCAAATACTCGCAGTCGTTCCAATATTCCTCCTATTGACGCATTCGGTTCTGACACACACAGCAGCAAGTCGTCGGCATATAAGGATACCCTTGCTCTATCCCCCCCCCCCCCCCCCCCCCCCCCCCCCCCGGCACTATTCCTTTCCATGCTCCTGGACTTCTTCATGCGATGGCCAATAGCTCAATCGCAAGTGCAAACAGAAGGGGGATATAGGACATCCCTGCCTCGTCCCACGGTGGAGAGAAAAGTATCGCGAGCTGATGTTGTTTGTGCGGACACTCGCCTTCTGCTCCTTATATAATAGCTTTACCCAGTTCACAAATCTTGGTCCAATCCCAAACCGCTCCAGAACTCCCATCAGCTACCCCCATTCTACCCGGTCAAATGCCTTCTCAGCATCCAATGCCACAACCACCTCTGTTTCCTTTCCTTCCGCCGGTGCCATAACGACGTTCAAAACCCTCCTCATGTTCGAAAACAGCTGCCTCCCTTTCCCAAACCTGTCTGATCCTCACCTATCACCTTCAGGAGGCACCCCTCCAGCCTACCCACCAGTACCTTCGCCAATACTTTTGCGTCAACATTCAGAAGTAATATGGGCCTATACGACCCACACTCTGTTGGATCCTTATTTTTTTTAGCAACAGTGAAATCGATGCCTGCCCCAAGGTTTGTGGCAGCACCCCCTTCCCGATCACCTCTTCAAACATCCCCACCATCAGGGGTGCCAATTTATCCTTGAATTTTTTATAATATTCCACCGGAAACCCATCCGGCCGTGCCACCTTCCCCGATTGCATCCTCCCAATCGCATCCTTTATCTCCTGCTCCACTATCACTCCTTCTACTGTAGCCCTGTCCCCCTCCCCTAGTCTTGGGTACTCCAACCCATCTAGAAATTCCTGCATCTCACGGTCTCCCTCGGGTGGCTCTGATCTGTACAACCTCTCTTAAAACTCCTCAAAAACCTTGTTAATCCGCTCAGGAACCACCACCAACTTCCCTGCACTATCCCTCACCTGAAGAATTTCCATTGCCGCTGCCTCCCTCTGGAGCTGACCTGCTAACATTGAGCCTTATCTCCATTTTCATAAACTGACCCCTTGCTCGTCTCAGTTGGCGCACCCCCTTCCTGGTAGATAAACGTTCAAAGCTCGCCTGTAGTTCCTTCCTCTTTTCCAGCTTTGCTGGGTCCCCATCTTCTGCATAACTCCTATCTACCTCCAACATCTCATCTATTACCCTCTGCCGCTCCAACCTCTCCTCTTTGTCTACCCTGGCCTTAAACGAAATTACATCATCCCTCACCACCGCCTTTAGAGCCTCCCAGACAACTGCCTTCAACACCTCACCCGTACAGTTGAAACCTACATATTCCTTAATTACCTTTTCAATTTTCTCACTGAACACTTGGTTCCCCAAAAGCCCCACATCCAATTTCCACCCCGGCTTCTGCGCTATCCCCTTCTCCAGTACCATATCCACCCAATGCGGAGCGTGATCTGACACTGCTATTGCCGAGTATTCCGACCCCTTAACCCCAGCCAGCAAAGCCTTTCCCACCACAAAGAAGTCGATCCGTGAGTATACCTTATGGACTGCTGAGAAAAGCGAGTACTCCCATTCCCTTGGGGTGCAGGAACCTCCAAGGGTCCACCCCTCCCATTTCCACCATTAGCCCAGCCAGCGCCTTTGCCTCCACTGATGGGACCAGAGAGCACGGCCGTGATCTGTCCCACCTTGGCTCCTGCACCAAGTTCCAGTCCCCCCCCCCCCACTATCAGTTTGTGTGTGTCCAAGTCGGGGTTGGCCCCAAACACCTTCTTTGCGAATCCGACATCGTCCCAATTGGGGCCGTATACACTTAACAGCGCCACTAACCTCCCCTCCAGCGCCCTTGTCACAATCACATATCTACCCCCCTGGTCTGCCACCACCGTCTCCATCTGAAAGCATACTCTTTTGCTGACCATTACCGCTACCCCTCGAGCCCTTCCGTCAAATCCAGAGTGAAACACCTGACTAACCCAGCCCTTTTTATATCTCACCTGGTCCTTCACCCTCAAGTGAGTCTCCTGCAGCATTGCCACATCGGCTTTCAAATTTTTAAGATGCGCAACTGCCCGTGACCTCTTACCCAGACCTCCAAGCCCTCTCACGTTCCACTTGACTATCCATACTGGGGGTCTCTCACCCCCCTCCCGCCTTTCTTATCCACCATCATCATAACACTGGGCCTTGCCCCCAAAGCCTGACCTGCCCCTGTCCATTGTTAACATTGAACCCCTTCCCCCCCTCCCAAGAAGCCCCCAACATGTCCCCCTGCAACAACATCTCCCAACATCCATCCCTTCCCCCCTCTCGCTCGCCTCGTAGGCCCATTGAAGCCTGCTATCCAGGCTCCATGTCTGCAGCCCTCCTCTCACCTCACCTCCGTTCACTAGCTGACTTTAGTTAGCTAGCGCGGGTGGCTCCCCCGCCAAGATATATCATCCTCTTCCACCCAGTCCCAGATAAAGAAAAAACAAAAATAAACAAAACCAACAATCCAACCCATACTATTCACGAACATAACATTTAACCGTCGCACCACAGAACGCCAATCAACCCATTATTAACTTGAACTCTGTAACAATGCAAAGAGAAGTAAATAACAATACACATCAGTAAAAAGAAAGTTGTAGCGTTTATACATTTTACAGCTGCCCAAGCACAGTCCACAGTCTCTCTTCCAGCTCCACTCCTCACGTCTGTCCCTTCTGCCCTCACGAACACCTCAGCCGCCTCTGCTGACTCAAAATAAAAGTCTTTGGCGTTATACGTCAGACTCAGCTTCGCCGGGTACACCATACCAATTCACACCCCCTTTTTGTACAGTGCCGCCTTCACTCGCCCGAACACCGCTCGTCTTTTTGCCAACTCCACTGTCAAGTCCTGGTAGATCCGAACCGCGGTACCATCCCACAGCACCTCACACTTCTGCTTCGCCCAGCTTAATACCTTCTTCTTAATGCAGAACTTATGGAAGCAGATCATTACTGCTCTTGGTGGCTCGTTCACTTTGGGCTTCGGCCTTAATGACCGATGGGCTCGGTCTAGTTCGTACCGGGAGGGGTTCTCACCCTCCCCCATCAGCTCCGCCAACTTCTTAGCAAAGTATTCTGTTGGCCTTGGGCCCTCTGTCCCTTCGGCCAAGCCCACAATTCTCAAATTATGCCGCCTTGAGCGGTTCTCCAAGTCTTCAAGCTTTGCTCGGACTCCTCTGTTGACCTCCACCACCCTCCACAGCTCGTCCCCCATCGAGGTGACCTGGTCGCTGTGTCGTGACACGGCCTCCTCCATTTCCCCATCTGCAGCAGCGGCCAGTCCAATGCTCCAAAAATGGCCATCACTGGGCACGATTTCAGCTGAACGCCCAAAATCCGTGATATTGCATCACAAAAGGAGGCCCCAAAACTAACGAGCTTGGGGCAAGACCAAAACATGTGTGTGTGATTCAACCGCCCTCTAGAGCACCACTCACACCTATCCTCCACCACTGAGAAGAATCCACTCAAATGCGCCCTGGTCAAGTGCTCTCTGTACACCGCCTCGAACTGGATCAGGCTTAACCTTGCATATGAGGAAGTTAAGTTGACCCGATAAAGAGACTCACTCCATAATCCCCCTCAATGACCAAGCCCGCCTCACACTCCCACGTCCTCTTTACCTCCTCCATGTCGCCTGCTCTGCTACTAAGTTCAGTCCATAGACCTCCGAAATCTGCCCCTCCCCTAACTCAGCCAAGTGCAGGACTTTGTCCATAAGTGAAGACGCTGCTACCAAGGGAAATGAAGGAAGTTCTTCGCAAACAAATTATGCACCTGTAAGTATCTGAATACATTCCCTCTTGGGTGCTGGAGCTTCTCTAACACCTCATCCAGGACGTTGAATCTGTCTTCCAGAAACATGGCCGGGATTCTCCCCTACCCGGCGGGAAGGAAGTCTCCGCACCTTCAGGGGCCAAGCCCTCACACTGAGGGGCTAGGCCCGCGCCGGAGTGCTTCCCATTCCGCCGGCTGGCGTGAACGGCCTTTGGCGCCACGCTAGCCGGGGACGAAAGGACTTCGCCGGCTGGTGTAAGTCCGCGCATGCGCCGGAGCGACAGCGGCTGCTGACGTTATCCCTGCGCATGGGCTTATTCCGAAGAAAAAGAGTGCCCCCACGGCACAGGCCCGCCCGCCGATTGGTGGGCCCCGATCGCGGGCCAGGCCACCGTGGGGGCACCCCCCCGGGGTCAGATCGCCCCGCGCCCCCCACCAGGACCCCGGCGCCCGCCTGCGCGCCCATCCCGCTGGTAAGAGAGGTGGTTTAATCCATGCCGGCGGGAGAGGCGAGTCAGCAGCGGGACTTCAGCCCATCGCGGGCCGGAGAAGCGCCGTGGGGGGCCCGCCGACCGCCACAAGGGTCCTGACGACTGGCGCGGCGCGATTCCCGCCCACGCCGAATCTCGAGGGGGCGGAGAATTCGGGACACGGCGGGGCCGGGATTGACTCAGCCCGAATTCCCTGTAAATATCTGAATACATTCCCTCTTGGGAGCTGGAGCTTCTCTAACAACTCATCCAGGACGGTGAATCTATCTTCCAGAAACATGGCCGGGATTTTCCCCTACCAGACGGGACGGGGCGTGTTGGAGTGGTGTGAACCACTCCGGCGTTGGCGTGTCTCGAATTCTCTGCTCCACTCCGATTCGTCGGCGGGGGGGGGGGGGGGGGGGGGATCGTGCCTTGCCAGTCGGTGGGCCCACCCCCGGCGATTCTCCGGCCAGCGATGGGCCGAAGTCCCGCCGCTGTCAACCCTCTCCCGCCGGCGTGGATCAAACCACCTGCCTTACCGGTGGGAGCAGGTGGCGCGGGCGGGCTCCGGGGTCCTGGGGGGGGCCGCGAGGCGATCTGGCCCCGGGGAGTGCCCCCATGGTGGCCTGGCCCCCGATCAGGGCCCACCAATCGGTGGGCGGGCCTGTGCTGTGGGGGCACACTTTTCCGTCCGCCTTCGCCATAGTCTTCACCATAGTGGAGGCGGAAGTGACCCCCTCCCCTGCACATGCGCGGGGATGACGTCAGCAGCATGCGCGGACTTACACCGGCCGGCGAAGTCCTTTCGGCCCCGGCTGCCGTGGCACCAAAGGCCGTCCACGCCAGCCGGCGGAGCGCCAACCACTCCGGCAGGGGCCTCGCCCCTCAAGGTGAGGGCTTGGCCCCAAAAGGTGCAGAGACCACACCTTTGGAGCGGCCCGACGCCGGAGTGGTTCACGCACCTCCATCACGCCGGGACCCCCCCCCGCCCCGCCGGGTAAGGAGGAATCCCGGCCCTGATACCTCATTAGTAAACAACTAACATTTTCTTTGCTTTACATAGAAACAATCACTCATGTAAGTTCCAAGGAGAATAACCTTAATGCTTTCAACCTCGCCTTGTAACAGAGGACTTTCATCCTTGGTAATATCTTGGTAAACCAGTATTAAGCAATTCCTTGAATAATGAAAAATGAAAAAAAAATGAAAATCACTTATTGTCACGGGTAGGCTTCAATGAAGTTACTGTGAAAAGTCCCTAGTTGCCACATTCCGGCGCCTGTCCGGGGAGGCTGGTATGGGAATCGAACCGTGCTGCTGGCCTGCTTTAAAAGCCAGTGATTTAGCTGAGTGAGCTAAACCAGCCCCTAAGGGTGAGGGGTGAGGGAGATAGAGAATATGGGCCGGGAGTCTCCCCTACCCGGCGGGTCGGGGGGTCCCGGTGTGATGGAGTGACGTGAACCACTCCGGCGTCGGGCCGCCCCAAAGGTGTGGAAGTCTCCGCACCTTTAGGGGCCAGGCCCTCACCTTGAGGGGCTAGGCCCGCACCTAGAACATAGAACAGTACAGCACAGAACAGGCCCTTCGGCCCTCGATGTTGTGCCGAGCAATGATCACGCTACTCAAACCCACGTATCCACCCTATACCCGTAACCCAACAACACCCCCCTTAACCTTACTTTTTTTAGTACACTACGGGCAATTTAGCATGGCCAATCCACCTAACCCGCACATCTTTGGACTGTGGGAGGAAACCGAAGCACCCGGAGGAAACCCACGCACACACGGGGAGGACGTGCAGACTCCGCACAGACAGTGACCCATTCGGGAATCGAACCTGGGACCCTGGAGCTGTGAAGCATTTATGCTAACTACCATGCTACCGTGCTGCCTTGAGGGGCTAAGCCCACGCCGTAGTGGTTGGCGCTCTGCTGGCTGGCGTGGACGGCCTTTGGCGCCACGCCAGTCGGGGCCGAAGGGACTTCGCTGGCCGGCGTAAGTCTGCTCATGCGCTGGAGCGTCTGCGGCTGCTGACGTCATCCCCGCGCATGCGCAGGGGAGGGGGTCACTTCTGCTTCCGCCATGGTGAAGACAATGGCGAAGGCGGAAGGAAAAGAGTGCCCCCACGGCACAGGCCCGCCCGCCGATCGGTGGGCCCCAATCGTCCCGGGGCCAGATCGCCCCGCGCCCCCCACCAGGACCCCGGAGCCCGACCGCGCCGCCTGCTCCCGCCGGTAAGGTAGGTGGTGTGATCCACGCTGGTGGGAGTGGGTTGAATGCAGCGGGACTTTGGCCCATCGCGGGCCAGAGAATTGCCGGGGGGGGGGGGGGGGGGGCCTGCCGACCGGCGCGGCGCGTTTCCCGCCCCCGCCGAATCTCTGGTGGCGGAGAATTTGGGACACGGCGAGGGCGGGATTGACACCGGCCCCCGGTGATTCTCCGACCTGGTAGGGGGTCGAAGAATCCCGCCCATGATAAAACAAAAAAAGACTGAGCCAGTTTTCACCATGGAGGCAGGAAGCAGAAGCCTGTCTGTTTCTGTTTCAGAAACCCACCTCTGCTGGGAGAACTGCCTGAAATTTGCATTTTCTTGGGGATGAGAGTGGTGGGGGTGAGCCCAACTGATATGGAGATGTATTTCCTGTCTAATTAAAGTGAAATGGGAGTAGGAATGGACATAGGTTTCAGACAGCCGAGGCAGCCAGACAGCCAAGGCAGCTACCACTGAGGGGGTTAGTTTTCTTGAGGGAGTGAATTTGTGCCAAAGGAAGAGAGATAGATGCCAAAGGGAATCGAAGGACTGGCACATATAGAGAAGAGGTATTCCTGGAAGTCACTTCATCCCCTCTCTATTCAGTGACATACCCCTCCATCTCAAATTTCTCCTTCTTTCTTACTCCCTGTTCCTCCCCCAATAAAATACTCTTTCCTGGACCAAACCACCCTCAACCTCTATGGAGGGCCATATTATTGGAGCGTGCAACTAACCACTAAAATAACTATTACCCCTGCAGGAGGGTATTGCAGGGCACCATCAGATCAGTCCACGTGCCCTCTGAGCCTGCATCACCCCATCAGCTGTGAACTTGATGTGTTGTCCAGACTTGATAAAGAGAGCGATGCATTGATCTGAGATTCGAGGGCCCAGATATTCATCACCAATCTCCTTCAGCACTGATTCTCATTCCTGCCGAGGTCTCTTCATCTCTGTCTGCAGATTCTATGCTCAGGGTAGCGTTTCCTTCTCCTTAATGACCAAATAGAAAGAGAGTAAGCAACACCTCTCGATTGGGAGCATGCTTAATGAGTGGTAGATTGTGCTTGACTAATCAATCAGACCCTTTTTATGAATCAACAGAGAAGGTTAGTGAAGGGAAAGCCATAAAATTTGTAGAGTCGGTTTTAAGGATGTGTTTGACAAAGTATCACATAAATGGTGAGTTAACAAAACTGAGGCTCATGGAGCAGGAGAGTCAGTGTTAGCTTGGTTAAAAAAAAAGTGGCCTAAGGACAGAAAACAGCGACTTGGTTACATGTTTGTTTTTCAGTCTGGAGGACGGTCGGCAGTGGTGTTCACAAGGGTCAGTGCATGGTCCTTTTCTATATATGCACATGTTAATGACTTGGATATTGGAATACAGAGTAACACGTCTGAATTTGCCAACGAAATCATCTTGGAGATAGGGCAGAAAGCGAGGAAGATACCAGTTGACTGCAATAGGACATAGATGGACTGGCAGAATGGGCACACAAGTGGCAGATTCAATTTAGTACAGTGAAGTGATGTGATGCATTTTAGCAGAAGGGGTAGAGAGAGGCAATAAATATTAATAACACCGTCCTAAAAGTGCAGAGACAGAGTGATTTGTGGGCTTATTTGCATAGATCTTTGAAGATGGCAGTACATGTTGAAAGAGTAGCTACCAAAGCTTGTGGGATCAAGGGACTGGGATTCATAGTTAGAGATATTGGGCAAGATCTTCTGGCTGTTCATGCCGATGGTGTCTTCCGGTCCAGCTGATGGTGCATGGTGCATCCCCACCTCGGGTTTCCTGGCGGCATGTGGTGGATTAAATGGGAAATCCCATTGACAACATCAGGGCCAGAAGATCCCACCAATGGCAGGCCGCCTCGACCCCCACTGAGAAACATGTAGCTGGGTGGCCAGAGAATCTCGTCCATTGATTACAAAAGCAGGGAAGCTATATTGAACCTATGTAAAGATGGCTAGGCCGCAACTAGAATATTGCATCCAGTTCTGGTCACCACAACTTAGGAAGAATGTGAAAGCCTTTGAGAGGGTGCAGAGAAATCTAACAGAATGAATCCAGAGTTGAGGCAAATTAGCTACAGGGTTCGGTAGGAGAAGCTGGAGTTTTTCACCTTGGAGCAAAGGAGGTTGAGAGGAGATCGGTTCGAGGTATACAAGGTGATGACGGTTTAGATGAGCTAGACAAAGAAAAGCTATTTCCAGAAGCTGATCATACAAGGAACGGGGGACACAGCTCAAAGGTTTTGGGGATGAGATATGGATGAGATGTGAGGAAGAACTTTTGTAATGACATAGAACTCACTGCCTATGATGATGGTGGAAGGGGAGATAATCTTTGATTTTAAAAGGAACTGGATGGGCACTTGAGGGGAATAGGTTTACAAGTCCACAGGATATGAGGGGAAAATGGGACTGACTGGATTGCGCTACAGAGAGGAAGCATGGACTCGCTGGGCCGAATGACCTTCTTTTATGATTTGATGCCCCGGGGAAAAGGATTTTTATTCCCCAGTTCTGATCCTGCTATTGGGATGAATTGCAGTTTGGGGACTTACAAACGCCAGCAGCAGGACCTGGAGGGATGTTTTGAGGGCCCCTAAGGAGACCCCATCAGACAGCGGCCAGGCGCCTAAGTCTGGAGGATCAGTAGGAAGCCATCCAGCACTATATTGCTATCTTCAGAGTCAGGCGCTGCTGAAGCGGATGGTCAACTGTGAAGGTGTCTCAAGATGGTGGCATCCTGTGAAGACTTGTTAATAATTATAAATAAAATGTGGCCACAGTTGCTAGACCAGACTTACTCAGGGGGAAACTTCTCCACAGGATGGCCCACAGACACATCCCAAATTATGGACTGCACCATCAGCCCCACATAGATTTAAAATCATTGACCAAAGTTCTAAATGGTAGATAAAGAGAAACTTCTTCACACAGACAATTGTGAAGATCTGATGCTGTACATGAAACGTTCGTGGCTTATTCCATGAATAATATCAAAATGGATTTGGACAGGTACTTGAGAATGAGGAACCTACTGTGTTATGGGCAACAATTGGAATATTGAAATAAGCACGTCCACTCTTTCAAAGAGCCAACAAAGGTATAATGGACCAACTGGTCTCCGGCTGTTCTGCAGGTTTTATTGATCTGATGTTGCCAACCATAATTTTGGTTTTTTTTTTACTTTTTATACTTGTAATTTTATACTTTGTTTTCTCTGTGCACAATGTGACAAACCTTTGACCTGGAAACAGGACAGTAAAGGAAATTTTGAAATTTCTTTCAATGTCTGTGGAATCAGTAATTGTTTTTATGAATGTTTGGGTCTTACTCCCACAACCCAAAGATCTGCATCAATTAGGGCGGCACAGTGGCCCAGTGGTTAGCACTGCTACTTACAATGCTGAGGACCCGGGTTCAATCCCGGCCCCGGGTCACTGTCCGTCTGGAATTTGCACATTCTTCCAGTGTCTTCACGGGTCTTACTCCCACAACCCAAAGATGTGCAGGTTAGGTGGATTGGCCACGCTCAATTGCCCCTTAATTGGAAAAAAATAATTGGGTACTCTAAATTTATTTTTAAAAAAGAGTTAGCATCAATTGTCATATGGATCAAATGTAATTCTCTTGAATAATACAAAATACTGGTCCATGAGACTTGGCAACCCTTGACCTGGAAGCAATGGGAAGGAAGTTAAAACTGAAACTGTGTGACAGACACAATGGGAAAACTGGATTGGATTGGATTGGAATGGTTTATTGCTGCGTCTACCGAGGTACAGTGAAAAGTATTGTTCTGTGTGCAGCTCAAACAGATCATTCTGTACATGAAAATAAACTACATAATAGGGCAAACCTAAAATACACAATATGAATACATCGACACAGGCATTGGGTGAAGCATACAGGAATGCAGTACTATTCAGTAGAGAAGATCTGAGAAGAGATCAGATCAGCCCTAAAGTCCATCAATCCATAAGAGGGTGGTTGTAGTGGGGAAGAAGCTGTTTTTGAATCTGGTTGTGCATGTTCTCAGACTCTTGCATCTCCTGCCCGATGGAAGAAGTTAGAAGAGTGAGTAAGCCGGGTGGGAGGGGTCTTTGATTATGAGATGCACTGAAACCAAAAAGTCAGAAAACTGCGGCCAAAGCCAGGACTTTCTGGCATGGCCATGGTGGGACCCACTGCAGGGGATGCATCGAGCCGGCCAAATGTCCATTTACTCAGAAGTCCAGAAAATTGTGCCTCTGGGGGGCAAGCTGGAATGCAGATTTACAAGGAGCTGTGTTTATGTAACAAAGCTAAACAGGAGGAAAAAGCAAAGACAGAGTTAGGGCAGAGATTGGGAAATGGACAATTATACTGCTGCTGCTTAAATTTGGCCAGAGTCACCATGGCTGGGTGAAAAGGGTGGATAAAGAATTATCTGCAGAATCTGTACCATCAAGACTGTTGTGAACCTAGCTGAGGAGGATCAGCAGTGTGATACAGGTGCTTGTCAATGTGCAGGACATTGGGCGATATTCTCCCAAATAGCCCATGATGGGTTTGCTGGCAGGCGCAGAGAATCTGAACAAAACCAAAAAGTCGGAAAACCGCCCACATAAAATCACGTTACGATTTTCCTAATGGCTGGCTAATGGTGGCCCACTCTTGCTGCTGGCAGGAGATGCAAACGTGAATGAATTAATTTGCATCTCGTGAATGCTCATCAAATCAGCTACTCGCCAGTGTTCAGTCAGGCCTTCCAATCTTACATCATGCCTATTGGTGTCAAATCCAATTGCTAAAGAGTGGCGTGCTCAAGGCAGTCTTCAGTTCTCCAAAGATTTCAATGTGAGTGCAACAAAGCATTTCTGCCATACTGCCACATTGCTCCTGATGCACTGTTCACCACTTTGCTAGGGCAGACCAGTTCCTGCCCTTCATGGTCTTCATGGACAGCACTGTACTGCCGGACCCATGGACCCTCCTGTGTCACAGACGCAGATCAGTACATACCAGGGGTTGGGGAGTACATGGATCTTCAGGATTCATGCAGGCACCTCAACAGATGTCTGAAGTTCAATCGGGAGTGGAGTACGAGGTTAGGCTGAGGGGGGTGATGGTCTGATGAAGACAAGGAGGCAATGTGGATGGAGGGCTGTGCAAGGAGTGGGGGGGTAGGGTGAGAGCTCACGCTGGTAGGTAGAGGGGCAAGTAGGTGGATAAAGAAGATGAATAATGGAAGGCAGAGGGAAGTCCGAGGGGAGGGAAGTTGGACTGAGACAAGGATGCATGAAAAGCTCACAAACAAGGGTCAAAGGTATACCACATTGTTTACTGGAAGGGGATGGATAAGGACTCCAGGTGTGGTGGATAGAGGTTTAAGTGGGGCATGGGTGCCTTGCAGGCGATTTGCTTGGTGGGACGGTGGTTGAATCATGGAACAGGCTACTTCTTGAGGCTTCTGGCCTATTCCCTCTGGGTGGCTGATGTCCTGCATGGCCTGGTGAAGACAGTTCGGCTCGAGAGAGTGATAGGAGTGTGTTGGACTGGTGTTTAAATACGGCACCGGGACCTTTGAACCTGCCAGTTGACGGTGGATGGATGAATCAGCTGCTGGGCCACCAGGAGAGTCAGGGGGGGTACTCACCTGTGCATATTGAATGAGGTTCCAAGTGCAGAATCTGCCGTGCAATCCCACCATTCTGGTTGGTGGGAGAGGTGCCAGCAGAACTTCCTTCCACCACACTTAATCTCAAAATGGGAGAATTTGCCCATTAAGTTTGTCGGACCGAGGAGCGGCATGTGGCACAGTGGATAGCACTGGGACTGCGGCGCTGAGGACCCGGGTTCGAATCCCAGCCCTCGGTCACTGTCCGTGTGGAGTTTGCGCATTCTCTCCATATCTGTGTGGGTTTCACCCCCACAACCCAAAGTTGTGTAGGTTAGGGCCAGAATTGCTGATCCTGATTCAGAAGGCGTCAACACTTGAAGTGAAATGAAAATCGCTTATTGTAACAAGTAGGCTTCAAGTGAAGTTACTGTGAAAAGCCCCTAGTCGCCACATTCCGGTGCCTGTTCGGGGAGGCTGGTACGGAATTGAACCCGCGCTTCTGGCCTGTCTGGGTCTGCTTTAAAAGCCAGCTATTTAGCCCACTGTGCTAAATCAGCCCCAGCCTCAAGATCAGAGAATCCCACCCATTAAATTTATTTTTTTAATTTTGTAGGACTGGCTATTTCAAAACATTTTTATTTGAAGTATAATTTGCATATTAATTCATGTTTAATTTGCAGTGGTTCTGATTTATGTTGAAGCAAAAGATACAAAAAGTGAAATCTTGTCGGTAATTTTATCATTGGGAGTCATTCGGTAAATTTGGTTATCGTGATTTACGTATCCCACCTGGATCGTAACACAAGCAATTCAACTGTGATATTCATGATTTAATCCTCGGAATTTCTCTTTTGCATTTTTGTTGGAAAATAAATAATCACTGTTTGCTGTACCCACTGCAGTTAGGTAAATAAATAGATACCACACTGCTGTATAAACAAATCTGTTCTTCAAACAATGGTTATTTTTGAATTCTCAGTCGGAATTTTTAAAAGTTGTGTAATCATCCCCCTCTGTCTTTCTTCGTCTGTCCGTTTATTGCTCCCAACCAGCTTCTGTTTCTGAAGTCAAACGTAAGCATTTTGAAACACATTTTATATCAAATCTTATGCTGTACTTGCACAGGCGCTCGGGGTCAACTGGTCTGTGGGTGCTGTATGATTTATATGATACAATGATATAGGGTTCTACAGTTCATACTTCAGCTTGTTTTGACATCACTTGGTTAACCAAACACACAATTATAGTTATAGCCTAAGGATAGACATACTTTGGGTTGTTGCACTAAAAGAAACACGCTGATATATACTGGGATATTTCTAGACACATGCATTTATTTGTAATATATTAAGGGCTGGGTTTTAGAAATATATATATTAACAGCAAATATCGCAACCAAACCACTAGCACATGCACCTCTTGGTTAGTAGTGACCACAGTAAACCTTCTCAGGTTAAGATTAGTGACTTGATGGCAAACTCCCCACATCATTTATGCCGCCACCAATATAGCAGATAGCGGAGAGGACCATGGTTGTGTTGTCTGCCACGGCACACTACGGTGCGAATCATGGCAGAGTGGCAGAAACTTCTTTTTTTATGTAAGCGTTTTTGCAATTTTAAAGGTTGCCCTTTAAAGTTCAAGACTCCAACCAACTCCATTAGCAATATTGGATGTCTTTATTTGCACAGAGTTCACCATGCCAAAAAGTGTGGCATGATTTATCCCCATCATTAGCAGATCTTTGGAATATGCTCGCCCAAATTTGGACCCGGATATTCAATGATTGCTGTAATTTCCAAAGAAAAGTCCCAACTGTGGTGGCGGGTGCTGGGGAATAAGTGGAATGTGAACCTCGCCACACACCTTAAATTAATTCCTGCTCCCAATATCCATTCCGATCCACAATCTGGTAGTAGGTGTATGGAAAATCCAGTCCTAAAGTCTCATATATAACTGCGATCTTTCTGCAACACATTTATTTATTGTTAAAACATTCCATCACACTAAATCCATCATACCTGCCTGTCATCGTAAAATTCCCTATGGTATGGGTCTTTCCTGGTTATTCCCTTACTTCCCCTTTCTTTTATTTTGGAATTATAATTTTTGATGCATAGATGATTAATGGACATTTAGACGACACCCTGAGCTAGTGTGCAGTCAATTCCACCCCATGTGCCCCAGCATCACAACACAGATGAATTAACCAATAATTCTTATAAAAATACCCGGTCATTTCCTTGGCTGCCCAATAATTACAGTCACCAGGTTTGTGAGTGTAAATACAATTACTGTTTATTTATAACAGGAATTATAATGAAATATGCAGCAAATACAACTAGTTTGCTCTTAAATTATACCTAATTCCCACTTTAACTTGCCTCCATCCACGACACACACAAACAAGATAGGTGGAAAGAGGTAAAAATCATAAGTGGAAATAAAAAGAGCCTTTGTTTCAGATTATGTTTTTTTTGGCACACCTTCTTCACTGTAAGCTTGCAAGATAGAATTGCTATTGCAGCCTGTATTTGTCTTCCCTGTAGATTCATTCATTTGGGTTTTGTCTACTTTAAAAATGCAGTACTCACAGGCCGTCTGGAGAGATATAGCACTCACAGTGGGCTTTCTGGAGAAAGGGATAGTCGGTTCACAGCAGCCATTTTGGAGAGTTAGCAGAGTCTTGCCCCCGTGCTGCCAGAATCAGAACTGAAACCTTGGGATTCTGAAAAGCATTCCAGCAGGATAGGATACTATCACCACCTGTTTCAGGATAGAGCACAGCCTTTGAGGCCAATTTACTCACCACGAGCCAACTAATCAAACCATGTCCCAACCCCATCTCTCTCACTGGTACCATCAAGTCTGCAGCTCTTGTTTAAACCAGCCCAGACCAGTAGAATATTCTCCCCTGTAACCTCTGGATTAATCTGCTTGAATTAAAGATACAGGTTGCTTGCCATAAAGAGGCATGTCCATTAATTATCCACAGATAAAAAAAAGAATGGCAAAATAAAAGAAAGAGGAAATAAGGGAATAAACAAGAAGAACCATTCCAACAGATATCTATAAGTCAAGCAGCAGGGAGTAGTAAGAAATTCACAAGTTACGGGAGAGAACACTCTGCTAGTCTCTGCTAGTTTAAACAGAAGCTTCAGAGCTTTTGGCACCAGAGAAAGGGATGGGGTGGGTCTTAGTTTGATTAATTGGCAGGTGGCCAATGAAATGGCTAAAAGGCCCTACTCTGCCCGGTAACAGGCGGTGATTGGATCCTATCCCAGTAGAATGATGTTCATAGAGCTAAGGAGCTTAGTTTGACTCCTCTAAGCACAGGGACAAAGAACTACTCTCTCCCCTCTGTATTTTCTCGGGAATATCTGTGAATGCTGCATTTCTGAATTTGCAGGGAACCTGAATGAATAAATCTACAGGAAAACCATTACAAGCTGCAACCAAAGACCAGTACCTGCTCTCTCTCCATAAAGGCTCCTCAGGATTCACCTGAGGAAGGAGCTGCGCTCCGAAAGCTCGTGTTTGAATCAAACCTGTTGGACTTTAACCTGGTGTTGTAAGACTTCTTACTGTCCATAAAGGCTGTGAGTGTTGTGTTTCTGAAACTAGAGAGACCTGAATGAATCTACGGTAAAAAACCTTGAACTGAAAGCAAAGTTTGAAGAAGTGTAAGGTACCGGAAACAACCATCTGAAACTCTTTTCTCCTTTCACTTATGATTTTTACCCCTTGTGTCCCCTCTGTATCTGCCTGTCTTGTGTGTTTGTGTGTGTAGGTGGGGGTGGGGCAAGTTAAAGTGAGCCATTAGGAATTAGAAAATAGTTAACCAGTTTTATTTTCTGCATGTATCATTACAATTCTTGTTGTAAATGAACAGTAATTGTGTTTAAACATACAAACTTGGTGACTGTAATTATTGGGCTGCCACAGGCCAAAGACTTTAGGTATTTTTCCAAGAATGATTGGTTAATTCACTTGTGTTGTGACTGAAATTGACAGCGCAATAGCCCAGGGTGTCATAATACTATGCATTCTGCTTACTTACCAGTGGCATCTCCCAGCTCCACCACCTAGACAGACCGCACCACCCAATACATCTATATTAAGATTGAGATTGACCCTTAACTCTGCCCTCCCTTGCCCTCTGCTCACCATCTCTCTTTTCCACTCATGGAGGTATCTTTTCCCTTTCCCTGCTTTGTGCAGCTACCCAAAACTAACCCTTTCCCACTCTACCTGCAGTACATGACTAGGAATCAGATTTCAGTTGTTTAATGCTTGCTGCACTTTTAGTTTGGGGGGTTTGTAACCCTGAAAAGTGAATTCACACCGATGAATTGGATAAGTCTCTGTTATTTAAAGTGTAACGTGTGTTTCTATTGCAAGTAGACAATTGCAATATATGGATTCCTCTGTGGGGAGAGTGTCCACGCCATCATATACGCCGTTGCGTTTTACAACGGCATGAATGAGCCGACTCGACGACTAATTCTGGCCCCTACAGAGGGCCAGCACGGCACTGGAGCGGTTCACGCTGCTCCAGCTGCTGAACCTGGCATGAACTGGACGCCGCGGGATCCACGCATGCGCAGAGGCGCCGGCGCCAATGTGCCCATGCGCAGTGCCTTCCTTCAACACGCCGGCACCGATGCAACATGGCGCAGGACTACAGGAGCTGGCGCATAGGAACCCAGCCAGAGAGGCCGCCGAGTTCCTGCCAGCTGAGAATAGGTGTGGACGGCGCCAGTGGGACTCGGCGGGCCGGCCGCGTAGAGCGGCCACCAACCAACGCCGTGCCAACCATGCTGGCGCCAATTGCGCCAATTCTCCGATCTGTGGAGAATCGCGTGCCGGCGTGGGGATAGCATGGCGCGATTCGCGCCGGTCGCGGGGATTCTCCGGCCCAACCCCGGGCTGAGAGAATCCCGCCCTCTGTTCTTCTGAAACCTTTATGGAGAGGAGGGGAAATTAACGCACCTAAAAAACTTTCAATTTCCATCATGCCCTCTTTCTGATCGCATCTGCACTCACCCTCAGTCTTTCTCTCATTAATCCTTGTGCTAGTACTTATAATTCTTGTGACTAAAGTTCCATACTTACGCCAAACCTTTCCTCATTTCAGCCCAATCTCACGGCTGGTCCCTGGAGCTCCAACGCTTTTCCCCCACTTCCCACTGATAGACTTCTCCTCACAAAACCCTTGAGATCCTGACCTGGAATTGGCTTTAAACTGTGTTAGATTTGCTTCAATGATAGCAATAAGGTAAGATAGCTAAGGTGCTTCAATAGTGTTCTAAAAAACTTACAATCACATTATACTTCCTTTTTCAGTAACAACCTTTCTAAATCTCCCTTCCCTACTGTTCTCACCACCTTATAGTCTCACAACCAGAAAACCACCACAGCTCACCATCCTACCAGTATCCCATATTCCAGGACCACCTTTCCAGAACTCCTACATTCCCTACACACCACATCCAAATCTTCATTCACACTATTCCCACAGGTCCTCTTCACAATAACACACTGTATCCAACTGCCTTTTATGAAATGGCTGCCACAACCATATACCACATTCTAAACCCTAATGAATCATCATTTCCCCTTTTCAGTACTAACTGTTTCCTACTTACTTGCAATTGCAGCATCTCCTTCACTGTCCTGCTCTGATTCCTGGATGTAAGGTGAAGTCATCAATGTCCTGTTAATATCTGACCCAAGGAAAGAACACGGGCAGAAATGGAAGATGGGAGGGAAGGAATTTGATGTCAAGATTTTGACAAATTATTTTCAGTTCCAACCATTTCCCAGGAGCAGTTGTGGGGGTTTCTGCCAACCCCAAACCTAAAACAAGCACTTCTGGAGACGTGGAATGACCAGAAATTTGGGCGAAAATTTAATTGAATCATGGTATACGACAGGAGAATATTCAAGGTCTTTGATCTGCAATTTACATGAAAATGTGAACAATTTGCATCCAAAAAGACCACGAACATGCCCATGTTACTTTATAATTTTGATTATTCCATCAGCATAATTCAGCGACTCGAATAACATTAACACAGCATAAAACACCACAGCAGATTTTAACAATCATGCAACTGGCCAGTGGACACTCAAATGGCATTCACCAGGACCAATATACATCAACATTTGGTGCAGATGCAATTTATGTCTTCCGATCGATATTTTCATGATTTACCTCTGGGCCATGTAAAGCTGGAGTGTTTTCACAGCTAGAAGGGTTTAATTAACCAGTTTGACTGAAGAAAACAGGTTCCATACTGTGTTACCAAGCTAACGATAGAGTAGTAGGCAAAACTGGTACTCATCCAGATTTTTTCAAGCTGCTCTTCACATGAGGAGATGGGGCTTTTGCAACAACACCAATCAATATATCCAACAGATTAGGTCATTAATCAATACAGTGGGTACAGCTCATTGGATCCCCAGGTGAGTTGGTCAACAACAACATTTTATCTCATTGCAGCAGTGTCAGTGTTTATGAAATAGCTGGAACAGACATTCAAAATACAATGGGGCAAATTCTCAGTTTGAGAGACCGAGTGCTGACGCAGGGACTGAATCGCGAGTGTTCTACATGGAGGAAAGCGGTGCCAGTCCCGGAGCGATTCAGGAGCCATTACTGGGCTAGCATGGCACCATGAAAAACTCACACAATTCCAATGCATGTCGACCCTCATCCCAGCCAGGATGGTGGCATTGATTATGCTGGAGCATGCCCATCCCATTGGTGGGTCGGCTGGGGCCAGAGGATACCTAGGGAGGTGGCCTGGGATGGCACCATTACGACCTGCGGTGCTAAGTTCCCAGTGGGCAGCCAGCAATATGCGCAGCCACATGGCTGCCTTACAGGCTGCGTCAAAGGCAGTCTGTGCCCGGCCACCCCTTCCCCATGGCCCATCTCCTAGCTGCCCCCTGTTACTCCCCCCAGCCTTGGCAGATGCCCCCTCTGGCCAGCAGCACAACTGTCAGCATACTATACTCATGTTGAACACTAATTGTACCCCTCTCCCCCATCCTCAGCAGCTACAGCACAATGTGTCCTGATTTGAAATACCACAAGTGAACCTCCCCGTCGGTAATTCCGTCTGGTTGAGGTGGAACATCGCGAAAGGCCCAGAAAATGTCAGGTCCAGCCGCTTAATGATATGCCAATGGCCGTTACTGCACAATTTACATCTTCACGCCGGCGTGCGCTGTTGAACGCCTTCATGTCGCTCTCGAGGGACTGGAGCATGGCATTTCATTTGGCCCCTGGCACCAGCCTCGATTTTCGGCTGACCCAAAATTCTCCACTCAATCGTGTTTCCGGATTCCGGAATGCCCACAATAACTTTCAATATACCATTTAACATAATTAGTAATGTGTCCATTCTTCTCTTAGAAGAGGTACATCCTCGTTGATATTGACACTCGGATACTCATCAGTTTGCACATGAGGACTGCATCAAGCGGAAGCTCAGGGACCACGTAACCCAATAACCCCTCCTTACCTTTTTGGACACTAAGGGCAATTTAGCATCCTTAAGTCTCGCGCATTAGACCACTCGGCCATCCTAACAAGTTCCTCTGAGAGAGGAAGTATATCCTCAACTCCATCTTAAATGGGACACCACTTATTTTCAAACTAATGCTAGATTCCTCCACAAGAGGGAACATCCACCTGGCATCTAACTTATCTTTACATGTAATACAACCTATTCATCCTGGGACCAATCGAGTAAAACCTTCTCTGAAACATTTCCAATGCAATTATATCCTTCCTTCAGTAAGGAGACCAAAACGGTACGCAGTACTCCTGGTGCAATCTCACTAATGCCCTGTACAGTTGTAGCAAAACTTCCCTACTTTTACATTCCATTCTCCTTGCAATAAAGCCACCATTCCATTTACCTTCCTAATTAATTGTTGTACCTTCATGCTGACTTTTTCAGATTCATGTACAAGGGCACCCAGATTCCTTTGTACTGCAGCATTCTCCATGAAAATAATATTCTGATTTCCTATTCTTCCTGACAAAGTGGATAACCTCACGTTTCCCCACCCGACCTTCAGACACTAAGGCGCAATTTATCATGGCCAATTCACCTAACCTGCACATCTTTGGTTTGTGGGAGGAAATGGAGCATCCGGAGGAAACTCATGTAGACACAGGGAGAAAGTGCAAACTCCACACAGTCGCCCGAGGTCGGAATCAAACCTGGGTCTCTCGCGCTGTGAGGCAGCAGTACCACCGTGCTGCTCAAATCATTATCTGTTTGAAGACTTTTTGTATCCTCCTCACTGCTTGCTTTCCTGCATACCTTTATCATCACCAGATTTAGCTAAAATACAGATAGTCCCTTCATGCAAGACATAGATTATAAATAGCTAAGGCCCTAATACTGGTCCCTGTGACCTTCCAATAGTTAGTGTTTATCAAACTCAACACCATGAACTCTGGTGTGGGTAATGTTTTACATGGCACCTTGTTGAATCCATTCTGAAAATCCAAATATACCACTGATTCCCCTTTATCCACTTCGCTTATTACATCCTCAAAGAATGCTAATAAATGTATAAAATATGATTCCCCTTTCCCAAGACCATGTTGACTCTGCTTGCTTCTATTATCTAAATGTACTAAACAACCATGAAGGGCCACCATGCTGATGACATCCCTTTTTTTAAAATTTAGAATACCCAATTCATTTTTTCCAATTAGGGTGCAATTTAGCGTGTCCAATCCACCTACCCTGCACATATTTGGGTTGTGGGGGCGAAACCCATGAAACACGGGGAGAATGTGCAAACTCCACACAGACAGTGACCCAGAGCCGGGATCGAACCTAGGACCTCAGCGCCGTGAGGTCCACTGCGCCACCGTGCCGTGCTGCCCGCGATGACATTCTTTGATCATTTTTGGAATAATTAGAATTCCCCATCTTGTAGGTAGAAAGCTCAGTGTCTGCATAGTGAAAATATGAATATGAAAATCATATTCACCAGTTGCAGAAGTGCAGCACTGTGGAGAGGATTTGAATTCTGGCTTTACTCAAGACTATTTGTATTCTCTCCTCTTAATGTATAGTAGCTTGAAGTATGAATACCATTCATGCTGGCTGCCCCTATATGTGAAGTGGTACAGTGTGAATTTCACTTATTTCCATCAAACTGCTTCATTAAGCATTTTTACCTACACATTATTCACTGGGTTTTCTAAGCTCCAAGCAGGAGTGGACTTTTTATTAGACAGAAACAGCAGCAATCCGTAAGGCCCGCTCCAATCAGAATATTCAACTTCCTTCAGTCGACAGAAAATTAATTTTGGATTATTTTTGGAGAACAGGGTGACTGTGGATAAACACAAGAGACTGATCTGCATTATCTACTTATTGCCCTTCCTAACTTCATCATGCGTTGTATTATCATCCCCCCCTTGCAGCAACTTGTGATCACAATGAAAAAGCTTCAAGTGCCACTTTGAATATCCTTCACTTTTGATTTACAGTCTTCCTTCCTGATTGCAGTTCCTTTAATTTTATCAATATTGCATTGTGAATGAGCCTTTAATTTCAATTTGTATCTGATTCCAGGTCTCACAGTTAGCAATATTTTTCTTCCAGCTGAAAAGTTGGCCAGATTACTTGTGGCACAGATGACATTGATCACTGTAATTTGGCAGTCGTCCTTTGTTTTGAGTGCACCTCGCTTGTCCAGGACAGCTGAAAGCTGCCCTCTCAATGGAAAACTGAATTTTCGCAACTATATTAGACATTCAAATTGGAAAGCAAAGGTCCTGCCAAACTAGCATCAGCTACATGACCAAACATATAAAAGTTGCATCGGTGAAACTTTTTTTTTCAAATTTAGTAGCTTAATGGGTCAGAAATTCCTTGGGACACAATGGCAGTCGTTGCGCTGCAATGACACCTTCTAGTGACCTCCGACCCGAACGCCAAAGGATTCTCCCCATGTTATAATTGCAGGACCATCAACAGGGTCTTGAATGTAAAGTCCCAACTGTGGCGCAGGAGTATAGAAAATGTTGTCTTTATTTCCAACATTAAACATCACCATGGTCATTTTTTCAACCCTGTTGGACTGGTCTAGATCTGCTGAGTATTTCCAGTGTGGACGGAACTAAGGTTCCACTCCCATTTGGTAAATAGTCATCAATCTGTTGATAAACAGAACAATCATTGACATGGGGACAATAATTATGCAAAGAACACTTTTTAACAAGATATATCCCTACCGATTTGAGCCAAATGAACAGGAACATTATCAACTATATTGTGTCACAATGGAAAGTTTTCAACAAGGTTTATTTTGCCTTGTGCAATCCATGACTTGATTACCAACTGTTACTCTGATTAAGTGAAGAATTAGCTATAGATTAATGAGAAAAGAAATGGTATTGCAGGAAAACTGAAGTTGGCCACTCTTCTGTGATTTCTGCTAATATAGCCATTTGCAAGAACATTGTGCTCAGGTGCCATTTTTATCAATGACCATTAAAATCTGCAAAAAGGACTCTTGTGCTTTACCTCACAAAATTGGAAAACACTTGATTGATACCAGAATTACTAAGGAAAACCCAAAATTTAGTTTCAAAAGGACTGCAGCTAGACTGCTCTGCTGGCAAAAAACATTCTTCCATAGTTATCTCATCACCTTTGATTTTTGAATTATAATCCTGTTAGACCGACAAAAAGAGATTTGTCCCTTTAATCTGAAGCTTCAATCAAAAAGATAAAAAAAACAGTATTTATTAACTGCACTGTCAGGACCACCTAGCTACCCTTCAACAAAGGAAAGAAGCGCTGCCAAGTATACTTCAAAGCATCTGTGCATTACAGATCACAGACAGGCCATTATAAAAGTTTGTTATTCTATGGTGCCAGATAATGGGACGATATTGTGAATCTAAATGAGCAAATCAAAAGATATATTTAAAAAGATGAAGGTTAGTTGTCTAACAAAGATAAAAATGTGATTGGGTTTTAGCTTGAATAATACATTTTCCTCCAGTAGTCTTTACAATAATGCCCATCCTATCCTCCTCTGCATTTAGAATTGAAAAAAATCTGTCAAATCACAGGAAACGACTCTGTTGCCTGCTTGAATGGAATTTTACAAACTTGGTTTAGTTAAGCCAGTACCTACAGTGACTGCAGCACAGCATACAAAGATCAAATAATTTACCATTTTCACAATACAACACAAATGATGCAGATATAACCTAAAAATGATAGCTATTTTTGGTATGCATTTAAAATGATTTGTTAAAATGGCCAGACTTAGGAGACGTAATAAGCATAGGTTTGTTAATAAATTATTCATCAGCTAGAATTGATTATTGGTTGAATAATTGTTAAAAGTCCTTAATCATTACCCTTTCAAGTAATTTTACTAACTACTGTTGTAGAGGACAGTCTTATGGGATTTCAGCTCAAGTGTGACCTAATTTTAATGGGATTTGTGATGGAAGTTTAAACAGACCACAGTTACAATTGATTATTAATCAAATACCTAAATAATCACTCTAGTCCTGCTGGACATTTCTAAATCTTCTCCTTTCTTTCAAAATAAGTGCATGTGCTAACATTTATTTTCATATGCAGGATAAAGGAGGAGTAGATCTCCAGCGTTATTGAAGAGAATGTTTTGCAAATAAAAAGGAAAAAATAGAAAGAAGATGCGTAAGTCAGGAGTAAGTATGTATAAAAACTGAATTTCAGCCAGTTCCGCCTTCCTCGTACCGCAGATGTAAACAGAAGAGACTCGGCTGATCCCTGAAGGTTGAGTCTGAAAGGAGCTTCATTGGTTCCCTCACTTTTGTGCTGTCTATATTTTAATATTTTATGTCGTTGTCTATGTTCGTGTGAAGTGCCAAACATCATTTATGTTTCAGTCCATTCTCAAATGGAACACTGAGTACTTCAAACTGCCGAATGCAGACAGAATTCCAAAATCATATGTAAATGGTGGCGCGTGGCGAAGGTGCAAAGACTGAATTAAATGCAATTTTTGTGTACTCATTTTTGACTGTCATGTTATCCCCAACATAACTAACTGATTTGTGATATAGAAGTATTTGAAATATGAGTGAGATTTAATCCACTTTGCAGAGACAGTGATGTGTTTGAAGTCAATTGGTGAGGATACAGTAGGGAATTCAGAGTTAAAAATATATGCTACCTTTCCAAGCTTGTGTTCCAATTCTCCTTCCTCACACTGAATCATTTGTAAATAGTCCAATGATGAGCCTAATTTTATTTTTTGCAGGCTCCTAATCATCATATTTTGCGTGTGCGACTCCAATGTGTTAATTTGATAACCACAGACATCAAATTGTTGTGCTGCTAAAATGGTGGTCTGAAATGTGATATACATCTGGATTACTGAATAAACACAGACTGCCACAATGGATTGGGATAAACTGGATACCAACATTTATTGCATACAAATATTTTGTTTGTGAAAAAGACCTGCTATGATGACACTTGTAGACTTGCGTTTTTTGAGGAAATTTAGATTTTCTTTATTTAAGCTATGCTTTAAAGCTTTAAAGCTCGACATAAAAAAGACTAGAAAGACAAGGAATTCAATAATGATGCTCACTCCAATTGAAATCAGCAGGATATGTGAACAAATTCCCATATGATGAATAACAAAGACAAGGGTGGTTTACAGCCTTTGATACGTTTCTGCTAGATTAACCCTCAGTGGGATTTTTTACCCTATGGCTTTCGTCTTTGTTCCTTTCTTCTGTGTGCTCAATGACCCTAGTCGTGTGTATTTGACTTGTGACCCTGAATTTATTTATAAAATAAAAGCCCTCTGACTAGAGTGTACACAAATGAACTGCAAGATCATGATTATCTAATTGTTTTCTTTACTTGGCCTTAATAACATGTGATATCCTCTTTTTGATGGAGGTGTAAGCTAAACCCCCAAAGGAATATTACTAGCTATGTAAAACTATTATGAATAGATCTCTATGCCCTGATCTGCTAACCCACATTGCCTCAGCAATTTAAACGCTTACACTGAATTCATTTATTTTCATTCTCAGTTACTGTGTTGCTGTGATAGCTACGGTGGGTATTTTCAATATGGATGATTATTACGATGTATTCTATACCCATATAAACAATCACAGAGTGTTGCAGACAGATCTTTATCCTGCTCAGATCAAAGATTTTGAGGCAAACTGCTTGACAATTATACTGCTTCATCTGTATATTTTCCCTTAAAGGCCTTTTTAATTGTCTTAGAATTGATGACGGAAGGATCCAAAGAATTGCTTTATTCATTTTTGACAAAGAAAGCATAAAGTAAATCTGTTATTCAAAAGAATCTGCTTGTTTCACAAGTAGCGATGATATCTGTGCGCTCCGTTTATGGTAGAGAGTCACATTCTCATTGGCAAAAGGCATGAGTTTAACTTATTGAATATTATCCCAGTCACACCAAAATCAAATTTAACACAGAGAATTTGTCTTTGGTATGTAAAGGGATAAGCAAAATAGTACAGTACATGTTACTTAAACATCCTTGCCAATCAATTCCACTTGCGTGGTATTCATTTCTGGCTGGTGTAAAGCTGTATTGGAATTTTGTTCCTGATTAAAATTTTTAGAGCTATGTTATCACATTAATTTTATCTTCACTTTATATAACAGTTGATTGATAGTGGGAAAATAAATAGAATCAATACCAGTATCCTGTCTCACTTTCACTCTTACGGGTAGAAGTCACCAGTATAAGGATTTGTATCTTGGCGATAACTAGAAGCAAAATCCTTATTTCTGCTGTCCTACATTCTATTTTCAATAGCAATAAAATATCAGGAAAACAAATCCAGAAAGAGGAAGAATATTTTTGCCCCATAACGGTTCCCAGATTTGAGATTCAAGGCGCATTTCCATTCCATATAGTCTGACTTATTTTCCCTCAATGCTTCTGATGTAGACAAAATCAAACACCAGACAATCACTACGAAATGTTGCACTGTATCGGTCCTCAGATGGCCTTTGACCATATCTACGCCGGAGCAAATGAAGAAATTTAAATGTGAAGTTTCATTTGGAGCAATTACAAAAAATAATCTGCACAGTTCCCCTTGTGTGTATGCTATCACGAGTGGGGGCAATTTGCCACTTACAAATAGATTGGACTAACAAGGCTGAATAAATGGACATATAAATGGACATATAAATGGATTGTTAAATATTCCCCTGGTTTACAAGGCCACAACGATTCAATGCAGCTGCTAAAATCATGAGCAACTGAATTGTAATTCCCTTTTAGCAAGAACATTGGGGAGATTGGTCTAGACTAAACAAGGATAGCTCAGTCGTATGTCCCCTGGGTTTAAAAAAAAGTATTCTAACCCACGTGCCCACTAGTTCCATATCCAAATTATATACTGAACATAGGCATTAAATATCATGAGGTGATTTGGTCGTCCAGTAACTGTGCAATCACTCCTTCTATTTCTCTGGTGAAACAATGGCTGTATGTTCTGTGTACAAATTCTCTGGCAGTTTTGTTCCTATACATCCATTCAGGCAAACTGCCTGGTGACTGATTACATTTGAGCTTCTTGGAAGGCTTGCAGTACTCTGTCCATGTTGTGCTGGAATTTGTTCAAATATTCAGACTTCTATAAAGAATCGCATTGTTTGTCAATACTATTTTTTGCCTTAGACCTTTATTGATGTTATTTCATTGGCAGGTACATGACTGAATTCTATTACTGCACCAGTTTTTCACTCAGCAAGACTAAGCAGATCAAACAGAACGGATTCAACTTACCTCTTTTGGTTGTCACTTTCTTTTGAAGCCCCAAATTCTTAGCATTAGATCCTCCCTCATTCTGGGAATAATGATGCTTCCTGTTTCAGTGGGAGGGCCTGGAGGAGGAAAATGCCCCTTTTTTTCACTGACCCCTTTCAATCACAAGAAGATTTCCTCTTAACTTCCTCAGTAAGGCCCTGATTTAAAAGCAATCAGAAAGGCCCAGAAACCAGCTCGAATTGAAGCATAAAACTTCCCTCCCACCTGGAGAGCCCATCCATGTACACATTCTCACCTGGTTCAAGATCGGCAAATGATCTGAAGTACTTGAAGCTCAGTCTCAAAGTGTGCTGTAGTATACGTTGCCACAAATCTGCAGTGTGAACCATTGCAAAGCACCCTACCATCCATTGGTTGTATTTTGGAATAGTTTGTCTTCGGCATAGTGGCACAGTGGTTAGCACTGCTGCCTCACAGCACCGTAGATCCAGGTTCGATTCCGACCTTGGGTGACTGTGTGGAGTTTGCACATTCTCCCTGTGTCTGTGTGGGTTTTCTCTGGGTGCTCCAGTTTCTCCCACTGTCCAAATGTGTGCAGGCTGGATGGATTGGCCATGCTAAATTTCCCCTTAGTTTCCAAAGGATAGGGAGGGTTACAGAGTTATGGGAATAGGGACTCGACCTCGGCCCAACCCTGCCAACATGTGATACAAAAAAAAGGCTGAAGCATTTGCAGCCATCTTTAGCCAGAAGTGCCTAGTGGATGATCCATCTCAGCTTCCTCCTGGGGTCCCCAGGATCACAGATGCCAGTCTCCAGCCCATTAGATTTACACTGTGTTATATATGAAGAAACAGCTGAAGGAAGCTGAAGGCAGCCAGACACAGTAATGGACATTTGTACACTTGAACCAACTCCACCCCCAGCCAAGCTAATCCTGTGCAACATTGACTGGAAATACGGAAAATTGTTTTGTCAACAAAAAGCAGGCACATCATTCGGGACAAATTAATATCAATTGGGCAAAAGAGGGCTCATTAAGGAAAGTCAGCATGCATTTGTTAAGGGCAAATCATATTTAACTAAATTGCAGAGGTAGCAGAGAGGGTTGATGTGGATAATGCTGCTGATGTGGTATACATGGACTTTTGAAAGGTATTTGATGCAGTGCTGCACAACACACCTGTGAGCAAAGTTATAGCTCATGGAGTAAGAGGACAGTAGCGACATGGATATGGAATTAGCTGAGTGACAGAATACAGAGGGTAATTGTTAATGGATGTTTCTCAGACTGAATTAGGATTTATAATGGTATTCCCTGGAAGTTGGTTTTGGGACTCTTGTTTTCCCTGATATTTATTACTGACCTAGACCTTGGTGTGCAATAACAATAATCGTTATTAGTGTCACAGGTAGGCTTACATTAACACTGCAATGAGGTTACTGTCAAAATCCCCTAGTCGCCACACTCCGGCACCTGTTTGGGTACACCGAGGGAGAATTCGGAATGTCCATTTCACCTAACAGCATGCCTTTCGGGACTTGTGGGAGGAAACCAGAGCACCCGGAGGAAACCTACGCAGGTATGTGGAGAACTTGTAGACTCTGCACAGAGTGGGAATGGAACCTGGGACCCTGGCACTGTGAAGCAACAGTGCTAACCACTGTGCTACCATGCTGCCCGTAGAAACGTTGGAAGCATTGTGATCTTAGAACATAGAACGTACGGTGCACAAGGAGGCCATTTGGCCCATCAGTCTGCACCAACCCACTTAAGCCCTCACTTCCACCCTATCCCCGCAACCCAATAACCCCTACTAACCTTTTGAGTCACTAAGGGCAATTTATCACGGCCAATCCATCTAACCTGCACATCTTTGGACTGTGGAAGGAAACCGGAGCACCCGGAGGAAACCCACGCAGACACGGGGAGTACAGACTCCGCACAGACAGTGACCCAGCAGGAAATCGAACCTGGGACCCTGGCATTCTGAAGCCACAGTGCTATCCACTTGTGCTACCGTGCTGCCTATCTGTGAGAAGGATAGTGCAGAACTTCTAAAGGACATTTACAAGTTGGTAGAATAGACAGACAAATGGCAGATGAAATTCAGCGTGAGATGATTCAATTTGGAAGGAAGAATGAGGAGAGACAGTGGCCGGGATTCTCCATCGAGGGTCCGCCTCGCTACTGCTGCCAATGAGAATGGAGAATTTGGCGCTTAGCCTAATCTACAGTCAATGCAGTGGGACCGGAGAATCCTGCATAAAATAAAGTGCAACATTCCAAAGGGGGTGAAAGAACAGAAGACCGTGGGTGTATATGCGCAGAACATTGAGGACGGTTTTCTGGCTGCGTTGCTGCCGCTGCAAATCCCACTATGTCAGGAAAATACCGTGTGAGCCCTGAAATGGGATTTGCACCAGGCATTAAATGGTTCACAATGTTCCCGGGCTGCCCTAGCAGATGTAATCAAGTTCACCTCAATGAGGACATGAACGTGATTACGAGGTACTTAAATAGATTTTAACGTGCAAAGTCGGCTTGTTGCAGAATCTTCCAGGAACATGTCATGCTCCAACCTGTCGGCGTGAGGTGGCGGCAACGGAAATCATGAATGGTCTCCACAAACAGAGACCAGATGTGATGACCATGCTGGGGGCCTGGGAGGACATTGTACCCCCCGGGTGGTCAGGAACATGTCAGAGCACTGACATGGCACTGCCACATGGCTGCCCGACAGTGCCAACTGGCAGTGCCTGAGGAAATGGTTTAGCCAGGGGCTGCTTTAGCACAGTGTGCTGAACAGCTGGCGTGTCATTCAGAACAAGGCTAGCATCGCGTGTTCAATTCCCGTACTGGCCACCCCGAACTGGCGCCGGAATGTGGCGACTAGGGGCTTTTCACAGTAACTTTATTGAAGCCTATTTGTGACAACAAGCGATTATTATTATTATTAAATGCCAAGGGGAGTTGCCTTGAGGGGATGTGGCATGAAGGGGTGAGGCATGAAGGACGGCCAATTAGAAGGGTGCTGATGCATCGGCGATCAATGTTTGGGGGGAGTGACTTCAAAGAGGGGCAGGGCCCTGATGTTCATGGGGGGTGGTCTTTAATTTCACTTTGACTTCTGGGCACCCTCTACAAATGGAGTCCAAATCTCTGCAAAGCTGGCTTGTCAGCGTGATTAGGCCCCACCCCTCCAAATGGTGGCACAAAACACGCACCACTTCGAAAGAATATTACAACTGTCATGTCAGGGTCCCTTTAAGAAAAATGTGTTTATCAAATAGGTGCAGTGATGTCATTGTGTGGGTGGATCTGAGCTGTCTCTCTGACTTTTTACTTTCAGTTTGAGATGGAAGATGTTTTTTGGCTCTGAGTTTTAGTTTCATTTTCAGTTGGGGAGCTGCATTCAAACCAAGGAGGTGTTTAGGTCTCTCTCTGCCTACTAAAGAATATCTCCAGATCACTTGATGATTTCAAAATAATACCTGTTTCTGTAAGGAATGCAAACCTACTGTCTTTGTTAAAAAGGTTTTTTGGCTTATGAATGTTGTTAGGAAAGGTATTAAAGGTTACCTATAGAGTATTGTATCTTTGGAAGGGTAACAGTGTTGGTAGTTGATAAGATGTTTACTGTGTGTTTATAAAATGTTATCTGGATTCATAGAATAAACATTGATTTTGTTTAAACATACTTTAGATCTCTGTTGCATCGCACCTGTAAAGTGGGCCCTTGTGCTCCCCATAACCAAAATCTATTAAACATTGTGGGTCTGGTGAACTCCATGATATACTTTGGTGTTCTCTAAACCCTGGCCGATGGGCAAGTGTGCGGTCAACTCCAGCCCGCTCATCCCAGAGTTACAACACAAGTGAATTAACCAATAATTCATGTAAAAATAACCAAACCCTCTGGGCCTTGGCTGTCCAATAATTACAGTCAACAGGTTTGTAAGTTTAAATAGAATTATTGTTTATTTATAACTAGAACAAATCTGAAATAGGCAGTGAATACAGTTGCTTAACATCAAGCTAATGCCTGAATCCCCCCTTAACTTTCCCACCCTCTAGCCACACACAAGACAGAAAACACAGAGGAAAGGGATAAAATAATAAGGATTAAGGTCAAAAGATAAATTTCCTTGCTTCAGATGATGAGTTCTTCAGTGTACTTTCTTCACAATATTAGTGTGGTTTTAAGCCTGCCATGATCTTCCTTGCATTTAGCAATATCTTACTCACAGCTTTTCCAGGAGAGATTCAGACCAGCCTGTTCTGCAGAGAGGGTAATCTGGGGCTGGATTCTCTCAGCCCTGTGCCGGGCCGGAGAATCCCCACACCGGCATGGTTGGCACGGCATCGGTCGCGGGCCGCTCAACACGGCCGGCCTGTCGATTGTCGGCCCAGGATGGGCTGAGCGGCCACAGTTAAAAACGCTGAGTCCCGCCGGTGCCGTCCACACCTGCTCGCAGCTGGCGGGAACTCTGCGTGTAAGGATCAGGTGGCGGCCTGTGGGGGGGAGGGGGCTCTGACCCCAGGGGGGTCTCCGATGCGGCCTGTCCTGCGATCGGGGACCACCGATCGGCGGGCCGGCTCTCTGTCCCCGGCCTCTTTTCTAACGTGCCGGCCCCTGTACTCCTGCGCCATGTTGCGTCGGGGCCGGGGCATTCAAGGAGGCCACCGCGCATTGGCACCAGTGCCACTGCGCATGCGCGGATCCCGCGGCACCCAGTTCACGCTGGGTTCGGCAGCTGGACCGGCGTAAACCGCTCCAGTGCCGTGCTAGCCCCCTGTAGGGGCCAGAATTACTCCTGGCAGCGGCCCGTTCATGCTGTCGTAAAACGCGACGGCATTTACAATGACGTGGACACTCTGCCACGGAATGGGAGAATCCCACCTCAGATTCTTGTCTTTGCTTGCATCAGCCGTTTCTGGGGAGAGAGGGTTATCAGATTATGGATTCTGCTTGTACATCCTTTTCTGCAGAGAGAGGGTGTTCCTACAAAGGCCTTTTGGTGAGAATTAACTGGATTGTTTAGATTCCTCCACCCAGCCTGCAGTATCAAAAGTTAAATGAATCACAAGTCCTGTGACTTTCAGAAACATAACAGTGAGATCAAATCCAATCACCACCTGTTACCGGGAAGAGCACAGCCATTTTAGGCCATTTCATTGTCCACCAGCCACATCAATCAATTCGGGTCATCACTGATATCAGTCTAAAATAGCACAGCCTTCTGGATGTTTCTGTTAGATTGGAAGGTGCAGGCTACTTCTTTGCCTTAAAGTCAGAGGTCCATTAAACATCCAAGGATCAAAAATGTAACAGCAAAGATAAAAGGAGAAATACAGGAACAAACAGGGAAAAACAAGAGGAACAGGAAGGGTCCTTACAATTGGCAAAGTGTGGGAAGCTCTCGTTGGGAAACCTATTTCTCTGGGGGAAATAGGCTTGTTTTCTGGCTGAACTTGACACGGCCATTTTTTTGGGAACATTCCGCCCATTGAAGGTTTCAGGACAGGTTGAGAGAGCAGTTAATAAAGCATACAGTATCCTCAACTTTATTTATAGGAGCCTATAATACAAGGAGGTGATGTTATACTTGTCTAAAACAATGGTTCAGCAGAAATGGAAGTATTGCATCCAGTTCTCGATGTCACACTTGAGGAAAGATGTGGAGTCATTGGAGAAAGTGTGGAAAGGTTCAGGAGAATAGTCCCAGGAGTAAGAAACTTAAGTTGTGCACAAGATTGGAGAAGTTGGGATTCTTTTCCATGGAGAAGAGAAGCCCAAAAAGAGATTTGATAGAGGATTCAAAACCATGAGGGGTATGGACAGAGTAGATAGGGAGTACCTATTCCTAATGGAGGAAGGAACGAGAATGAGATGGCACAGATTTAAGGTATTTGGCAAAAAATGTAATGGAGACATGAGGAGAAATATTTTTATTTTGCGAGTGCTGATGATCTGTAATACTCTGAGTGTGGTGGGTGCAGGTCCAATCAAGAGGGAATTGAATTTTTCTCTGAAAAGGAAGAATGTGGAGGGTTACAGGGAGAAGGTGGTGGAATGGTACATGGTGCATTGTTCATTTGGAGAGCCAATGCAGACACAACAAGCTGAATGGCCTTCTTCTTTGCCTTAACAATTCTGCAATTTTATGACATCCAATCTGACCAATTACTGCACCATCAGCCAACTATGGAGCAAGACCTGGACAGCATTCAGGCTTGGCCTGGTAAGTGGCAAATAACATTAATACCTCACAAGTGTCAGGCAATAACCATGTCCAACTCGAGAGAGTCCAGCCTTCTGCCTTTGACATTCAAAGTCGTTACCATCACTAAATGCCCTACCATTAACATCCTGGGGGTTACCAGTGACCAAAAATTAAACTGGACCAGTCATATAAGTTACAAGATCAGGTCAGACACTGGGAATTCTGTGGTGAGTAACTCAACAACACCTGACTTCCCAAAGCCTGTCCACTTTCTGCAAGGTACGGGCTGGGACTGTGATGGAATACTCCCCACTTTCTTAATTATGTTCAGCTCCAGAAATGCTAAAGATGCACAACAACATCGAGGGCAAAGCAGCCCATTTTGATCAACACCCCATCCACCACCTTAAACATTAATTCTCGCCACCACCAACACAAGGTGGCTGAAGTTTGTACCATATACATGATGCACTGCAGCAACTCATCAAGCAACTCAACACTGCGAGATTCTCTGCCTCGTGACGCCGCAAACGTGAACCGCGCTCGGATGGAGAATCGAGTGCCATGCTTCAGTTCTTTGCTGGTGGCGATAACAAGGGTTGCGGCCCGCACTGGTGGCAGCATGCCAACCGGCATTTACATTCATTTACACGTCATTAGCGAATTTGACCCAGTATGCTCAATGCCTCTGCAATGCTCCGCCCCTCTCAGGCAGAAGTCAGATGGGCATAGCTTACTATTTACAAACAGGGGCTGGGCGTCATGGTTGCTGAGGGGGAGAGAGAAGGTAGAAAGAGTTTGAAAAAATGTTTTAAAATTGTACATTTACTGAGGGGTGACAGTCAGGGCTGGGGAATAATGGGGGGGGGGGGGGTGACTTGCTGGCAGCTCCGTGGATTCGGCGTGTCCCCCTCAGGATTGGGGTGGGCTGGCTTAGACTGCTATTGCTGCAGTATTTGTCTTAAATATACCCATTTGGTACAAGTTACAGGCCCCTGGCTGCTGATTATGCTGACTGTGTCCTGTAAATGTTCACAGATCCTCTGGTCATTTGGAAACCCTCAGACCCCAGCCCCCAGCTGACCCATCAATGGGATGGGCATTGCCAAGCTCAATCAATGCCCCCAAGGTGCTGGTATTCCTCAGTGCACTCATTAGAAGCACAGCCCCCTGCAGAGAAAGCAGGGGAATAGCAGAGCTCACCCCAAACCAAGGGACACATGCACCGAGGCCTTTGACAACCTCCCTCTGCCTCTCCCAGCGTAGAGGCATCACCAGTGACACTATCAGTTTGCCCACCTCTCAGGACCACCAGCTGTCTCCAAACCCTGCCTACTGTGCCCTTCCTCCCATCCATCCTATCCCTGGTCATAGAAACATAAAAACGTAGAAAACAGATACAGGAGTAGGCCATTCGGCCCTTCGAGCCTCCACCACCATTCAATATTATCATGGCTGATCATGCAAATTCAGTATCCCGCTCCCGCTTTCTCTCCATATCTCTTGATCCCTTTAGCCACAAGGGCCACGTACAGCTTCCTCTTGAATGTATCCAACAAACTGACCTCAACAGCTATCTGTGATCGAGACGTCCACAAGTTCACAAGTTTATGAGAGAAATTCTTCCTCATCTCAGTCCTGAATGGCTTACCCTTTATCCTTAGGCTGTGACCCCTAGTACTGGACGCCTCCAACATCGGGAACATTCTTCCCGCATCTGGTCTGTCCAGTCCTATCAGGAATTTATATGTTTCTATGAGATTCCCTCTCACTCTTCTAAACTCCAGTGAGTACAAGTCCAGCTGATCCAGTCTTTCTTCATATGTCAGTCCTGTCATCCCGGGAATTAGTCTGGTGAACCTTCGCTGGACACCCTCAATAGAAAAAATATCCTTCCTCGAACTAGGAGACCAAAACTGCACACAATACCCAAGGTGTGGCCTCACCAAGGCCCTGTATTACATCCCTACTCCTAAACTCAAATCCTCTCGCTATGAAGAGCAGATTGTCATTAGCTTTCCTCATCGCCTGCTATACCTGCATGCCAACCTTCAGCGACTGTTCCACCATGACACCCAGGTCTTGTTGCACTTCCCCTTTTCCTAAACTGCCACCATTCAGATAATAATCTTTCTTCCTGTTTTTGCCACCAAACCTCAAATATACCCACATTATATTGCATTTGCCCACTCAGCCAGCCTGTCCAAGTCACCCTGCAGCCTCTTTGCATCCTCCTCACAGCACATACTGCCACTCATCTTGGCATCATCTGCAAATTTAGAGATATTGCATGCAATTCCTTTGTCCAAATCATTAATGTATTTTGTGCACAGCTGGGGTCCCATCACTGAACTCTGCGGTACCCCACTAGTCACTGCCTACAACGCTGAAAAGGATCCGTTTATTCCCATTCTCTGCTTCCTGTCTGCTAACCTTTTCTCTATCCCGGTCAATACATTACCCCCAATACCATGAGCCTTAATTTTGCTCACTAATCTCTTGTGTGGGTCCGTGTCAAAAGCCTTTTGAAAGTCCAGATACACTATATCCACTGGTTCACCCTTGTCCACTCTACTGGTCACATCTTCAAAAAATTCCAGAAGATTTGTCAAGCATGATTTGTCATAACCTGTGTGTCGCACCCAGGACCCACATCACACTGCAACTATGCTCCCAGCAGACACACACTTCCCTGCCTCACTCCCATCTGTAGGTCCTGCCCACACACAAACCTCTGAGCATGGAAGCAATTGGTGGCACACTGTGACCCTCTCTACCGCACAACCAGGTGTCATCCTGCTGGTGGGTTAACACACCAGATGGCCCACCCAATTGTGACATTATGAGAAATGTACAGAACTGTAACGGTATGCCCAAATCAACCACTAGAGGGAGTTAGATGCCGAACTATATAAAGCATCGATGTAAGCCTTCTGGGAGAGTGTTGAGGAAAAGGCTAGAAAACAGACTATAGGAAAGCTAGTGTGAGTGAGAGCAGATCATAGTTATTGTATTAGTGTAGAGATTAGTGATACATGAGTGTAGATTGTATATTTATTGTCAATGGTTTATTATATAGAAGTAAGAGGTTGAATTCAATTAAGTAGTGTAAATAAATCTTTAGCTTTGTTTCATATAAAAGCTAGTTGTGTTCTTTGTGAACACTATGCCAACCATCCTAGGACATGAACCACAAAGAACACCAAACCAATGAGGACACCAACAGTGAACCCCACTAGGGAAACCAGAATAGGGCCGCAGAGCCTATCGCGGATATGGGTTGCAGCAGCCAACGGTATCCCTGTTGACCGGGAGGGGTGGTGAGGATAGAGGCTCCCTGAGGTCACTCACTGCTAGCAATATATCGGGGGGAACGTCTGAGGGTTGGGGGTGGGTTTTGGGGGTGACTTGTGGGAGGTGGAGCTAAAGTGCAACTCCGGGTCACCAGGATGGGCAAGGAAATACACATCTTGATTACATGCCCCCCCCCCCCACCCCACACCCCACACCCCATTGCAGAGAATGAACTTTGGAGTACAGCCAGCAATGTTTGTTATCTACCTGGCCACAGCTGTCGTTGAAGACGCAAGGAGGCACAGGGCATGCAGGCTGTAAGCCGTGGACAAGCAGTATCAGCGGGTCTTGTCCACGAGACGGAGGATGATGATGACTGGTGCTCCTCATTGTTTGACAAAGTCTGAGTCCTGCCTTCAGGGGCACCTTCCACTGTACCCCCGGGTGATCCCTGATCGACATTTCATGGCTGTGACTATTTGGCCCAAGGCTCCCACCGCGGACACCTAGGTGTTGGCCTGGGTATCATGCATTGTTGGCACGATCTCCTGCACCTGAAGTCAGTTGGACTCCTCCAGGCGCTGGAAAGTTGCTGAGACCCCCTCCTGTAGATCCTGGCTCTGTGTCTGCATCTCCACCATAGATGCGATCATACTGTCCAGAAACATGATACCTGTCCAGATGACAACTGGTTCCTGGGATCGGGCAGCCCTCTGACTGCCTGCTCACTCGGGATTCCCTATCTCCACCTGATGTGACCCAGGAGCCTCTTTCCTAAAATGCCCCACCTAGCTGATAGCTTCTGCGATGATGGCGGGTGAAGGTGAATGCAGTGCCAAGAAGTCGGTATCATCCCCGGACTAGTCCTCCGGAGTGTGCTAGGGTTGTGGCAGTGGGCAAGGTACCCCAGATGGGCCAGCATGGTCTTTCTTTTTTTCTTTATTTGTTCCTGGGATGTGGGCATCACTGGCTGGGCCAGTATTTATTGACCATCTCTGAGGGCATTTAAGAACCAACCACATTGCTATGGAGCTGGAGTCACATGCAGGCCAGACCAGGTAAGGATGATTGATTTTCCTCCCTAATGGACGTTCGTGAACCAGATGGGTTTTAAACGTCAATCAACAGTGTTCCTTCGTCATCTTTTACACTTTTAATTCCAGATTTTGTATTGAATTCAAATTTCACCATTAGCCATGGCACGATGCAAACACAGGTCCTGAGAGCTGACTCTGGGTGTGTGGATTCCTAGTCCAACGGCAATACCACTATGAAACTATCTCCCCTCCCATCTGTTGGTAATCCTGCAAGACAAAAGACAAGGCACATAGTGAGATCTTGGATAGGAGAGTTCTGGGGCAGAGGGGTGACTCACTTGCCATGGGGACATAATCTTGCATGGGGGCTCACTTGATTGTCGCACGCTGACCTCTGCCTCGGATATAACCCTCTCCTGCACCTCTCCGGATAATACTATTGCCCTCTGCTCGGCGGGGGTGACACTGGAGGTGCAGGATGGCCCCCTGTGGTCTTCTCCTGCTCCCTTCTATTATGGGCCATCTTTTGCTTCGGGCCACGCATGGAGGCAAGTTACATTGTTGGGGGTGGGGTGGGGGGGGGGGGAGAATCTGTAGCTCATGGCATGTTTGCACAAGGCACCTGGCCAAAGAGGACATTACAGGTCTTGGGGTTTTGTGCAGCGTGGGTTGTGAGGGAGATGAAGGCAGGTGGGTTTTGATTGACCTCTATGGTAGTGGGGATGTGATTTGAGGAGTTAGGGACAGGAGTGATGCAGGGTAACAGAGGTGGTGGCTCACCTAAGCTGCCCTAAGGATGTCATTCACGTTTGCAGCGATGCGTGCTAGTCCACCAGGTGATGCTTACCGCTCTGAGTGCCTCAACCACCTCCGCCGTGCCTCAGCCACCTCCTGGTCAATGATGACAGGCCATAGCTTCCTGTCCACCCTGGGTAAGAAGGTGTCCCGCCTCTCCTCCATCGCATCCAACATTTTCTCAAGCTTTGCGAAGCTTGGCACTGCTCCTCTTGGAGTGGAGTGTTTATAAGCAGCTCCAGCTTGTCAAGCTCTTCAGTGCCAATTCTGGCCCCAGCGAATCTGACGCCGGTGGGAATGAGAATTGCTCCAGATTCACGTGATCAGGGTGCTGGTACATTAGCATGTCCTGAATTGCTCCACAAATAGTGCTCCCAATGCGAACTCGAACCGCATGCAATTCAGTTCCGGCGTCAACACTTCGGGGTGAATTCTCCACGGCGGGATTCTCCGTTCCTCCGGCAGCACTCCCCAACCTGTCTGTTTCCCAGCGGCATGGGTGGCTACAATGGAAAGCGGCGAATTCACCCCTTTGTCCCACAAATGGAAAATCTCGCCAGCATCTTCCAAAAACACAACCTCTCCCACCTAAAAGGAGAAATGGCAGCAGGCGCAAGGTATTTTCAACCTGCACATTCCCCTCCAAACAGCACACAATTCTGGGCTTGGAACTATACTCATTGTAGCTGAGTTAAAATCCTGGAGCTCCCTTCCTGACACGGGTTCTAACAACTACACCACGTGGACTGCAGTGTTTTGAGAAGGTGGCTCACCATCACCTTCTGAAGGGCAATTGGGTGGGCAATACTTGCTGCCTGGCCTACGATGTTCACAACCCATGTAAAATTAAAAGAAAAATGTGATAATGAGATTACAACCTATTGTTGTCACTTCTCACCTGTTGCCAACCTTTTGCCTGGCAAACTTGCAATGCACAACAGGATCTACGCATTGTACCAAAACAGGCCTTGAAATAGCACCCCTCAGAACCTAATAATCAAGTGTTACCCAAAATGAAAAAGACTGCAAGAGTTCATCTTTATTCACCATCTATGACAAATCTGTTCACTGCAACAATGGTTATACAGCAACACTGATGCTTATTAATAGGAGTTCTGGGTGTAGTTTCTTTATTAGAGTTTTTGTCTTCAAAGTACAGACATAAAAGAGAATGCGCTTTGTAATCTTAGACAAATATTCCACGACATGCTGCAATCAATGAAAATGATACGTATAGATGGTGTAGATTACGAGATCTGGAAACTGCCAAACATGTGGTTTATCTTTCTATCTTCCTGACTGCCTGTCAAGTCATGAGCGACAGATTTGGGATTGAATCCCAGGGCTTCTAAGTTTAAAAAAAACAATTTTTACTTGTTGATTTTTTATTTGTTCCCTAGACACACAGTTACAATATATCTGGGGTTCAGGTTAATATTTGTTCCACTTAGTGCTTCCTGAACAAAATACATCAATTGCTTTACTTGGGCAAACCGCAATGACAGCTGTTGTTCATTAAAAGCTGCCTTTATGATACAAGAGGCTGCTAGCAAAGTTCCTTCAGGAAGCCAATTCTGCTTATAATGCTTCAAAATCCAGATGGGAAAAGAACATATCTATTATTATTCGTTATAATTAAGAACTGCAAATTTATGTGAAGGTTTAGTTGTAAAAATTACCATAAAACAATATTTTTCTCCTCCACAACCACAGTGGAGTAATATATATGGGGAGGTGGGTGTGAGTGCAGAGGGAGGGGTACAAGACTACAATATTATCACTGCATCAAAATAGTTCTCAGCAGGAACTGTGTATTCAGATGTACTTCATAATATACCAGGAGATTCTGGAGAGCATGATCTGCATGTTGTGCCCAGAAAGAAAAAGATTTTGATGTTAATGTTGTACAGTCTCTGAGATCGTCTTTGCATTTAGCACAGGAGGTTTATTTTAAACCTTGAGGAGAAATCGTTTCCACTGTTGAAAGTTAACATTTAATGTTGGGTTCAAAGCTAAGTAAAATCTGTCAATGCAACATTTCTTTTAATTTTTTTAATTTTTCCAATTTTAAGGACCAATTTTAAGGACCAATTCACCTACCCTGCACTTCTTTGGGTTGTGGGGGTGAGATCCACGAAGACGTGGGGAGAATGTGCAAACTCCACACGGAGAGTGACCAGGTGCCGGAAACGAACCTGGGTCATCGGCGCCGTGAGGCAGCAGTGCTAACCACTGCGCCACCGTGCCATCCCTCAAAGCAACATTTCTATAGAAGAGCACAGGATTAGTTATAGAAACAAAAAGCATTAGCTGTGCACTACTTATTGTACTGCTGCACCCCCTGATGTGTTAGGCGGGTTGATTTGATGTTGACTGCAACTGGATGCGGGGAAGCTAGAAACAAACGTCTCACACCATGATCCAACACGGTTTTATTTAAACTAAGAACGGCTGTACATGTTCAGCTGTGGGTTGACACTCTACTAATCATACTGACGACCTCTTACTGGCTCAACCAGACCTACTAGCTACCACATGGCAATAATGTCCACTGACTTGTGCACTCTGACTGTCTCAGTGTCTGGGTCCCGAAAAGAGCGGGAGTCTTAATGCCCTGTGAGCTTTATAGTGCTGGTGTGTTGTCTGGTGATTGGTTGTTCTGTGTTGGGTGTTCATTGGTCATCCGATGTGTCAATCACTGCCTGTCTGCATCTCATTATATACATGAGTGGATATTATGACACCCCCACCTCATTTTTATAGATCAACTCCACTTAGCCATCATCTCACCCTTTGAATTCCTTCTTTCTTTCAAAACACATTCAGTTGTCCCTTGAACCCATTGATATAATTTGCTTCAATGGCGTCCAAACCTTTTGCTTCAATTGCTTCGTATGATGACCTATTCCACTAATCGGAGTGATAGTCTTACCACACATGCATGGCAGTGTAATGGCCACCAACACTTTCACACCAATGTAGATTTTAGAAGATCTCTCTCATTAATAACCAAGCGGACAAAAATGGAGTGCAAAGGAAATTCCTTTCAGGTTAGCCTTGAGATTATTTTTGATATCTCTTTGATAGTTTTGGATGATGGTGAAGCTGACGGTTCCTCAGAGGAACTCAGAAAGAGCCAAATCTGTGGCACCATGGGTGACTCCGTTGCACTGGAGGGGGGACAGAAGAGTGGAAGAAATATTGAGAATGGATTAATTAGTTAAGGGAACAGAAAGGTGTTACTGCCATAGACGTGATTCTATGCTGGTATGTTGCCTCCCTGGTGCCACAGTTAAGAATGTCACAGAATGGCTGCAGGACATTCTTCTGGGGGAGGGTGAACAGCCAGATGTCATGGTCCTATTGGTACCAATGTAGGAGGCAGGAAGAGGGATGAAGTCCTGAAAGTAGATTTTAGGGAGTTAAGAAATAAGTTTAAAAAGCAGGATATGAAACACAGTCATCGAACTCCTACTGCCACATGCTTGTGACAATAGGAATAGGAGGATTGAGTGATTGAGCAGGTGACCAAGAGAATTGGTGTAGGAGGAAGGGCATCAGATTTCTGAGGCATTGGAACTGGTTCTGGGACAGTGGGGCTCCTTTTCAAATTAAGACTTATTGCATCTTAGCATAATCCGGACTAACATCCTCGCACGGTGATTTGGTAGTACTGTTGGAAAGTTTTAAGGCAGATTTTAGGGCAGCACGGTAGCATAAGTGATTAGCACTGTGGCTTCACAGCGCCAGGGTCCCAGGTTCGATTCCCTGCTGGGTCACTGTCTGTGCGGAGTCTGTACTCCCCGTGTCTGCGTGGGTTTCCTCCGGGTGCTCCGGTTTCCTCCCACAGTCCAAAGATGTGCAGGTTAGGTGGATTGGCCATGCTAAATTGCCCTTAAAATGTTAGGAGGGGTTATTAGGTTATGGGGACAGGGTGGAAGTGAGGGCTTAAATGGGTCGCTGCAGACTTAATGGGCCGAATGGCCTCCTTTTGCACTTTATGTTCTATGTTCTATTCGCAAGGGGATGGGAGCCTGAGAGGGAGCGCTGATTCGAAGGAAGCAAAACCAGTATCAGGAATTCGAACAGTAGGAAGCAAAATTAGAAGGTAGATAAAACTAAGGCAGGCATCAAATCGGATCAGAATATGGAATAATTTTAAAAAGACAACGTTAAGGACACTATGTCTGAATTCCCGCAGCTTTTACAACAAGGTTGATGATTTGAAGGTGCAAGTAGTGGTGAATGGGAATGACTTAATTGCCATTCCGCAGTCGTGGTTGCAGAGTGGCTAGAATTGGGAACTGAATATTCAGAGGTAATCGTTCTTTAGGGAGGATAGGAGGAGATCAAAAGAAGATGGAGTTAATAAAGGACAAGAACAATACATTAATGACAGAGGATCTTAGATTGAAGATAGATAGTGAAATACAGCACAGAACAGGCCCTTCGGCCCAAGATGTTGTGCCGAACTTTTGTACTAGGTTAATCATAGAATTTTGGACAGTAAGGGCAATTTATCATGACCAATCCACCCAACCTGCACATCGTTGGACAGAGGGAGGGAACCGGAGCATCCGGAGGAAACCCATGCACACACAGGAAGGATGTGCAGACTCCACACAGACAGTGACGCAAGTTGAAATCGAACTTGGGACCCTGGAGCTGTGAAGCAATTGTGCTATCCACAATGCTACCGTGCTGCCCTTAAGAAGAAATTAATCTACACTCCATTATTCTACCCTAATCCATGTACCTATCCAATAGCCGCTTGTAGGTCCCTAACGTTTCCGACTCAACTACTTCCACAGGCAGTGCATTCCATGCCCCTACTGCTCTTTGGGTAAAGAACCTACCTCTGACATCCCCCCTATATCTTCCACCATTTACCTTAAATTTGTGTCCCCTTGTAATGGTTTGTTCCACCCGGGGAAAAAGTCTCTGACTGTCTACTCTATCTATTCCCCTGATCATCTTATAAACCTCTATCAAGTCACCCCTCATCCATCTCCGTTCTAATGAGAAAAGGCCTAGCACCCTCAACCTTTCCTCATAAGACCTACTCTCCATGCCAGGCAACATCCTGGTAAATCTCCTTTGCACCTTTTCCAAAGCTTCCACATCCTTCCTAAAATGAGGTGACCAGAACTGCACACAGTACTCCAAATGTGGCCGTACCAAGGTTTTGTACAGCTGCATCATCACCTCACGGCTCTGAAATTCAACCCATCTGCTAATGAACGCTAGCACACCATAGGCCTTCTTCACAGCTCTATCCACTTGAGTGGCAACTTTCAAAGATCTATGAACATAGACCCCAAGATCTCTCTGCTCCTCTACATTGCCAAGAACCCTACCGTTAACCCTGTATTCCGCATTCATATTTGTCCTTCCAAAATGGGCAACCTCACACTTGCCAGGGTTAAACTCCATCTGCCACTTCTCAGCCCAGCTTTGCATCCTATCTATGTCTCTTTGAAGCCGACAACAGCCCTCCTCACTATCCACAACTCCACCAATCTTCGTATCATCTGCAAATTTACTGACCCACCCTTCAACTCCCTCTTCCAATTCGTTAATGAAAATCACAAACAGCAGAGGACCCAGGACTGATCCCTGCGGTACGCCACTGGTAACTGGGGTCCAGGCCGAATATTTGCCATCCACCACCACTCTCTGTCTTGTATCGGTTAGCCAGTTTGTTATCCAACTGGCCAAATTTCCCACTATCCCATGTTTCCTTACTTTCTGCATAAGCCTACCATGGGGAACCTTATCAAATGCCTTACTAAAATCCATGTACACTACATCCACTGCTTTACCTTCATCCACATGCTTGGTCACCTCCTCAAAGAAGTCAATAAGACTTGTAAGGCAAGACCTACCCCTCACAAATCCGTGCTGACTATCCCTAATCAAGCAGTGTCTTTCCAGATGCTCAGAAATCCTATCCCTCAGTACCGTTTCCATTACTTTGCCTACCACCGAAGTAAGACTAACTGGCCTGTAGTTCCCAGGGTTATCCCTATTCCCTTTTTTGAACAGGGGCACGACATTCACCACTCTCCAATCCTCTGGTACCACTCCTGTTGACAGCGAGGACGAAAAGATCATTGCCAACGGCTCTGCAATTTCATTTCTTGCTTCCCATAGAATTCTTGGATATATCCCATCAGGCCCGGGGGACTTGTCTATCCTCAAGTTTTTCAAAACGCCCAACACTACTTCCTTCCTAACAAGTATCTCCTTGAGTTTACCAGTCTGTTTAACACTATCCTCTCCAACAATATGGCCCCTCTCGTTTGTAAATACTGAAGAAAAACACTTGTTCAAGACTTCTCCTATCTCTTCAGACTCAATACACAATCTCCCGCTACTGTCCTTGATCGGACCTACCCTCGCTCTAGTCATTCTCATATTTCCCACATATGTGTAAAAGGCCTTGGGGTTTTCCTTGATCCTACCCGCCAAAGATTTTTCATGCCCTCTCTTAGCTCTCCTAATCCCTTTTCTTCAGTTCCCTCCTGGCTATCTTGTATCCCTCCAGCACCCTGTCTGAACCTTGTTTCCTCAGCCTTACATAAGTCTCCTTCTTCCTCTTAACAAGAGATTCAACCTCTCTTGTCAACCATGGTTCCCTCACTTGACCATCAGGGACATACATATCAAATACACGCAGTACCTGTTCCTTGAACAAGTTCCACATTTCACTTGTGTCCTTCCCTGACAGCCTATGTTCCCAACTTATGCACTTCAATTCTTGTCTAACAGCATTGTATTTACCCTTCCCCCAATTGTATACCTTGCCCTGTTGCACGCACCTATCCCTCTCCATTACTAAAGTGAAAGGCTCAGAATTGTGGTCACTACCCCCAAAATGCTCCCCCACTGACAAATCTATCACCTGCCCTGGTTCATTACCAAATACCAAATCCAATATGGCCTCCCCTCTGGTCGGACAATCTACATACTGTGTTAGAATAACTTCCTGGACACATTGCACAAACACTACCCCATCCAAACTATTTGATCTAAAGAGTTTCCACTCAATGTTTGGGAAGTTGAAGTCACCCACGATTACTACCCTGTAACTTCTGCACCTTTCCAAAATCTGTTTCCCAATCTGTTCCTCCACATCTCTGCTGCTATTGGGGGGCCTATACAAAACTCCCAACAAGGTGACTTCTCCTTTTCTATTTCTGACTTCAACCCATATTACCTCAGTAGGCAGATCCCCCTCGGACTGCCTTTCTGCAGCTGTTATACTATCTCTAATTAACAATGCTACCCCCCCCCCCACCTCTTTTACCATCCTCCCTAATCTTGTTGAAACAGCTATAACCAGGGACCTCCAACAACCATTTCTGCCCCTCTTCTATCCAAGTTTCCGTGATGGCCACCACATCATAGTCCCAAGTACCGATCCATGTCTTAAATTCACCCACCTTATTCCTGATGCTTCTTGCATTGAAGTATACACACTTCAACCCATCTCCTTGCCTACAAGTACTCTCCTTTGTCAGTGTTACCTTCCCCACTGCATCACTACGTGCTTTGGCGACCTGAATATCGGCTTCCTTAGTTGCTGGACTACAAATCCGGTTCCCAGTCCCCAGCCAAATTAGTTTAAACTCTCCCGAAGAGTACTAGAAAACCTCCCCCCCAGGATATTGGTGCCCCTCTGGTTCAGATGCAACCCGTCCTGCTTGTACAGGTCCCACCTTCCCCAGAATGGGCTCCAATTATCCAAATACCTGAAGCCCTCCCTCCTACACCATTCCTGCAGCCACGTGTTCAACTGCACTCTCTCCCTATTCCTAGCCTCGATGTAGAAGGTGTAGAAGATGTAGAATCAGTTTGGGTGGAGCTAAGAAACAGCAAGGGGCAGCAGACATTGGTGGTGGGGTGGGGGGGGGGGGGGGGGGGAATCATTAGGCCTCCAAACCATAGCAGTAATTTTGCACACAGTTTAAATCAGGAAATTGGAACTACATGTAATCTGGGTAATAAGGTAATAATGGGCAAATTCAATTTACATATTGACTGGATAAACCTAATTTGCAACAACACTCAGGTGGATGAATTACTGGAGGTGGGTTTCTGGAGCAGTACAGTGAGGACCCAAATTGGAGTCTAGTCATTTTAGATTTAGTATTATCTAATACGAAAAAGCTAATTAATAATGTTGCTGTAAAGTAGCCATTAGGAAATAGTGATCATAATATGGCAGCATTTTGCATTAGGTTTGAAATTAATATAATTTATTGTGAAACTAAGGTCCAATCTGAATGAATATGAACAAAGAAAATTATAATGGTATGAGGGGCAAGTTGAGGAAATACATTAAAATATTTGGTGCTAGACAGGCTAGCATTTAAAGAAATATTACATGGCCTACAACAAATATACATTCCTCAAAGACACGAAGACCCACAGATAAGATAAATAAACCACGGCAAACAAAATACGTCAAAGTTCTGTCGAATGATCATTTATATCCGAAACATTAACTCTGTTTCTCTCCACAGATGTTGCCAAACCTGTTGAATTTCTCTAGCATTTTCTATTTGTTATGAGAATCACGAGAAAACAATCACTGATTTCCCAATGGGGCTCATTGATTACGAGCTCACAGGTAGGAAACGGAGTCCCACCACCTGGGGCTCAAGAAACCATAGGATGAAAGCAGACCCAAGTCAGGGCCTAGTGAGGCCTACCTTCCCGGTAGGGCCTATGTTGGGAGTGAGATACGAGGTAAAGTTTAAATTGTATATTTGTAAATAAAGTCACCTGTTTAAGACAGTGTCCTTAGGAGGTATTATACTATTATTATAAAGAAGTTAAAGATTGCATTCGATCAAAGGAAGAGGTTAATAAAATTGACAGAAAAAGTGGAAGCACGAGGATTGGGAACAATTTAGAATCCACCAAAGCATGACCAAGAAACTGATAAAGAAAGGAAAAGGAGAATATGAACGCAAGCTAGCGAGGAACATAAAGGCAGACTGTAAAAGCTTCCTTAGCTGTGTGAAAAAGAAAAAAATAGCAAGGACAAAAGTGGGTCCATAACAGGTAGAGACAGTAGAATTCATAATGGAGAATAGGGAAATGGAGGATAACTTAAGCAATTATTTTGTGTCTGTCTTTATGGAGGAAGATACCAAAAATCTTCCAGAAATATCGGGGAACCAAGGGACTAGTGAAAATGAATAACTGAAAAAGGTTACCATTAATAAAGAGATAGTTCTAGAAAAATAGATCAAATGAATGGTTGATAAATCTCCTGGACCCAATGAGCCACATTCCAGAGTACTGAAGGAGGTGATTATAGGGAAAATGGATGCATTGGTCCTCACAAAATTCCATAGATTCTGGAAAAGTTCATGCAGACTGGAAAGTAGCCAATGTAATCTCATTCTTCAAGAAGGGAGGGAGAAAGAAAATGGAGAAAGACAGACCTGTTAGTTTGACATCAGTTGTAGGTAAAATGTTAAAATCTATTGCAAGGATGTAATAACAGGACACTTAGAAAATAATGATATGACTGGGCAGAGTTGACATGGATTTATGAAAGGGGAACCATGGGCCGGATTCTCTGATCCTGAGGCTGTGTTGATGCCGTCTGAAACACTGTCGCGTTTCACGACGGCCTCAACATGCCCTCAGGAGCAGCAATTCTGACCCCTACAGGGGTCCAGCATGTCACTGGAGGGACCCACGCCGCTCAAGCTACCGATGCCGGTGTCAAATGGGTGCCGCGGGCCTGCGCATGCGCGCTGTGACCAGCGCCAATGTGCACATGCGCAGTGCGACTGGCACTAATGCGCACATGCGCAGTGGCTCCCTTCTCCGCGCCGGCCCCAATGCAACATGGCGTGGGCTACAGGGGCCGGCACGGAGCAAAAGAGGCCCCCAGCCCGAGAGGCCGGCCAGCCGATCGGTAGGCCCCGGTTGTGGGCCAGGCCACAAGGGAGGGTCGGGCCCCCCTACTCCCCCCCCCCCATCAGGCCGCCCCCGGATGCATGCACGCTGAGTTCCTGCCGGGAAAGACCACACGTGCACGGCGCCTAGGGACTCGGATTTTGTGTGTGGCCGCTCAGCCCATCCCAGGCGGCGAAGCGCCCGGGGGCTGCCTAGAGCGGCCCCTGACCGGCACCGGGCTGACCGCACCGGCGTCAATGGTGGTGATTCTCCGCTCTCCGAAGTCAGGGCAGCGTCACCAGCCTCCCGGCCCGGTGATTCTCCAACCCGGCGTGGGCTGAGAGAATCCCGCCCCATGTTTTTCAAACTTGTTGCAGTTTTTTGAGGATGCTACTTGTAGCAGAGATCAAGGTTTATCTGTGTTGTATTTGGATTTTCAGAAAGCTTTCGCTAAGGTCCCTCACAGGAGTTAAGTAAACAAAATCAAAGCAAAGCGGAGTGAGGGTAACTTACTGGTATGGATTGAGAATTGGTTAGCAGGCAGAATGGAATAAATGCATCATAGAATCCCTACAATGCAGAAGGAGGCCATTAGGCCCATCAAGCTTGTACCGACCCTCCAAAAGAGCGCCCTACATAGGTCCAATCTAACACACCGACCCTTTGGACAATTAGGGGCAATTTAGCAAGGCAATCCACCTAACCTGCCATCTTTGGATATGAGAGGAAACCGGAGCACCTGGAGGAAACTCACCCGGAGGGCAGCACGGTAGCACACTGGCTGGCACAGTTGCTTCACAGCTCCTGGGTCCCAGGCTCGATTCCCAGCTTGGGTCACTGTGTGGAGTCTGCTCATTCACCCCGTGTTTGCGTGAGTTTCCTCTGAGCACTCCGGTTTCCTCCCACAGTCCAAAGATGTGCAGGTTAAATAGATTGACCATGCTAAATTGCCCTTAGTGTCCAAAAAAGGTTAAGTTGGGTTATTACGAGGTTAGTGTGGAAGCATGGGCTTTAGTAGGGTGCTCTTTCCAAGGGACGGTGCAGGCTCGATGGGCCGAATGTCCTTCTTCTGCACTGTAAATTCTGTGATTCTATGATATGAAGACATGGGGAGAACATGCAAACTCCACACAGACAGGCACCTGAGGTTGGAATCGAACCCAAGTCCCTGGCTCTGTGCCGCGCTACAATTCTCAGAGTGAGTTACTAATGGTGTTACTAATCAGTGCTTGGGCCGCAACAATTTCAGAGTCAACTACATTACTGTGGATCTGGAGTGACATGTAAGGAGTCCGGTAATCTCCAAATGCTTTTTTTAACAACAATCATTAGACTTTTAATTCCAGATTTTATGGACTGACAGCAATGTCCTGTGCTTACTTGTTAAGGGACAATTATCTACTGTGGCAGATACCAAGGAAAATGACTAATTTAATCACTTTCACAGCATTGCGCCACACTGGAGCTTCCTATCCACAAGGTGTTTTGATTCAAGGAATGCTTGTCCATTGCAAAGAGGGTGGACAGCCAGCAAAATTATCCTATGCACCAAATTCCACTCCCATCCTGCTTGGCCAATGGTGCCTAACCGAGAAGTATGTGCAACAGCCAAGGTGCAATTGGAGGGATGGCTGGAAATCCTGCTCTGTTGCTGCTCCATTCCAGTAGGAATGTTTCTTTCTCCATTCTGATAATAATCTTTATTAGTGTCACAAGTAGGCTTACATTAACACTGCAATGAAGTTACTGTGAAAATCTCCTTGTCGCCACATTCCGGCGCCTGTTCGGGTACACAGAGGGAGAATTCTGAATTTCCAATTCACCAAACAAGCACGTCTTTAGGGACTTGTGGGAGGAAACTGGATCACCCGGAGGAATCCCACGCAGACGCAGGGAGAACGTGCAGACTCCACACAGACAGTGACCCAAGCTGGGAATCGAACCTGGGACCCTGGCACTGTGAAGCAACAGTGCTAACCACTGTGCTACCGTGCTGCCCTATAGACATCAGCCAAGGAAAGTTGGGGAAAGAAACTGCTACATGATAATGTGAAGTGCTAACAAGAGAGAGGAATAGAGGGAGATGGCAGTCATGTTTCTGAGTGCAGCCTGAAATGTTGGCCAGCAAGGACAGAGACTATATGTGCACAGGATTTACTATGAAATAGGTGATTCATTTTGAAGGTAGAAGATAAAGAATATTGCATTCAAAAGATAAATGTAACCTCAGTCTTTATAGGCTCAGTTAGTACAGTCCCAGTCAACAACCTCACAACTCCTTGACACAAAGGTAGCACCATGGAATAATGAGTTAGGGTCATATGTGTAAGGGTCCTTCCTGTTGATTCACTTATTTCCCATTTCTTTTACTTTGTCATTATCATTTTGTGATCCATGGATATTTAATGGACATATACCTTTAAGTCGAACAGAGGAAGGGAGGAACTCAAATGGTGAAATTGGTACACTGTGCTATGGAGATATAGCTTTTGAACAGAACTGTCTTTCTGGTACCTGAGAGATCAGAGGGATTGGTTCAATTGGTTGGCTGGTGTCACGGCCAAGGCACAGGTGGAGAGATGGGTTGTGGAGGATGCAGCAAGCCATCATGATGCGGGAGGCCCCCTCAGAGCAGTATTGGAGGGCCCCTCCAGAGCAGTCCGGGCACCTAAAGTGCATTTGAGAATGCTGATACACTGCTCGATGACGCCCCTGGTCGCTGAATGGGGTAGTAGTTCTCCAAGTCAGTCTGAGGCCTCCAGATTGGCGTCATCAGCCACCACTGCAGTGGATAACCCCAGTCACCCAAGAGCCAACCCTGCACCCGTGGGTTCAGCTCAAAGGTGTCGGGCATCATCGAGTTTTCTAAGATGAATGGGTCATGCACGCTGTCTCGGTATTGGGCGCAGATGTACACGATGTGCATCCGCTGGTGACACATCACTGAATCACAGAAATGTACAGTGCAGAAGAGGCCCTTCGACCCATCGAGTCTGCACCGATGCATTAAAAACACATGACTTACCCACCTATTCCCATTTGCCATCACTTGGCCAATAGCCTTGAATGTTATGACGTGCCAGGTACTTTTTAAAGGATGTGAGTCACTGCCTCTACTACACTCCCATCAGTGCATTCCAGATCGTCAACACCCCCTGGGTAAAAAATGTTTTCCTCAAATCCCCCCTAAACCTCCTGTCCCCCACCTTGAACTTAGAACATAGAACATAGAACAGTACAGCACAGAACAGGCCCTTCGGCCCTCGATGTTGTGCCGAGCAATGATCACCCTACTTAAACCCACGTAACCCGTATACCCGTAACCCAACAACCTTACACTACGGGCAATTTAGCATGGCCAATCCACCTAACCCGCACATCTTTGGACTGTGGGAGGAAACCGGAGCACCCGGAGGAAACCCACGCACACACGGGGAGGACGTACAGACTCCACACAGACAGTGACCCAGCCGGGAATCGAACCTGGGACCCTGGAGCTGTGAAGCATTGATGCTAACCACCATGCTACCATGAGGCCCCTTCTTGTGTTCCCTTGTAACTGACCTTTGAACTAAGGGTAACAGCTGCTCCCTATCCACCCTGTCCATGCTCCTCATAATCTTGTCCACTTCGATCAGGTCGCCCCTCAGTCTTCTGTGCTCGAGTGAAAAAAACCCAAGCCTATCCAACCTCTCTTCATAACTTAATTGTTCCATCCCACGCAACGTTCCGGTGAATCGCCTTTGCACTCTCTCCAGTGCAGCCACATCCTTCCTACAATGTGGCGACCAGAATTGCTCACAGTACTCAAACTGTGGCCTGTGATCTCTCTGCTTTTGTAATTGATAGCGTGATTGATAAAGGCATGCGTCTCATATGCCTTTTTCACCACCCTATTAACCTGCCCTTCTGTCTTCAGAGATCCATGGACAAATACGCCAAGATCCCTTTGCTCCTCAGAACTTCCCAATGTCAGTCCATTCACTGAATACTTCCTTGTCACATTACTCATTCCAAAGTTGATCATCTCACATGTTTTTGGGTTAAATTCCATCTGCCACTTTTCTGCCCATTTGACCAAGCCGTCTATACCTTTCTGTAGCCCAAGACACTCAAATTCACTGTTAACCACCCGGCCAATCTTTATGGCATCCACAAACTTACTCTTCCTATGTCTTCTATGTCTTTTATACAAGTAACAAACAATAGGGGGTCCAGCACAAATCCCAGTGTTACACCACTGAATGCTGGCTTCCAGTCACTAAAGCAACGTCTGTCATCACCCTCTGTCTCCTGCGGCTAAGCTAATTTTGAATCCACTTTATCAAGTAACCCTGTATCCCATGTGCATTTGCCTTCTTTATAAGTCTCCCATATGTGGGAACTTGTCACAGGCTTTGCTGAACTCCATGTAAACTACATCAACTGCACTACCCTCATCTACAAACCTGATCACATATTCAAAAAATTCAATCAAATTTGTTAAACATGACCTCCCTCTGACAAAGCCATGCTGACTATTCCTGATCAAACCTTGCCTCTCCAAGTGCAGATCAATTCTCTCCTTCAGAATTTTCTCCAATAGTTTCATCAACTATACATTGAGGGAATGGAATCCCTTCCGATTTGTGAAGTACACCTCCTCATGCGCCAGTGCCTGCAGGGAGACATGTGTCCCAATGATCACCCTCTGGACCTGGGGCATTCCAGTAATGGGGGAGAATCCTGCTTCCTGAGCAACCTGGTGGGCTGGGACCATGTTGAAGATAACCAACTGGGCCACCCAGGAGGTCTGGGAGATCCCAGACAGGTCCCCGCTTGGCGCCTGGAAGGACCCCGTGGCATAAAGGTTCAGGGCTGACCATCAGCTTGACAGCCACCGGGAGCAAGTGTCCTCCCCACAGCTCCAGATGCGCCATGACCTGGCACAGATGTCTCACAGTGTCTCTGCTCAGCCGCAGTCGGTGGCGGCACGCACGGTCCAGCAGGTCTTTGTATGTCAGGCGTTGCTGGTATACACGAGGCCTGATGCAACGCCTTCTCCTCACCTCCTCCTCGGCCTTCTGAACAGCAAGTTTTCCATCCTCACCGATTGGTCCCTGCTCGTCTGGGGCAGGGTCCTGTTCTGCAGGGCCCTCCCCGAATAGCTCCTGCTCATACGGCCTCAGTGCATCCGGCAGCACTGCGGCAGCCAGGCAAATGCCAACCACACGCCGCTGTACACTGAAATCCATAAAGGACAGACCTGCTTTCAAGGTGAATAACTCCATGCCCCCCCCAGGTCAAATGGGCTACTCTGCCGAACATACCCCTGCATGTCCTCCTCTCCCCTCCCAATCTTGGTCCCACTCCTCCCTCCGAACCACGCCCCTGGCTGCATCATTCGGGGCATTATCAGTGGGCTTCCTGCCCCACCAACTTCCCTGCCAATATCACGTCCTTTGACCTCCCTCATGGGGTCTATCGTAGGTGCCCTCCTTGGTTGGGCCTCATGCTACCATGCCAGCAGTCTGCCGTCTGGTTGCGGGTACTACACCACGTGTCACCGACCAGCACCATGCTTGGTGGCATATACGTTCAGGCAGGGAAGGTGGACGAGGCTGGGTAGGGGTTGGGCACCTGTTTGGATTATAGCGGTTGTATGTCATGGGTCCTTTGTGCTACGCAAGGATTGTGCCGACCTGTCCGGGGGCAGGCTGGATGTAAGCAGGGCCACAATGGCAGCCAATGCCCAATGCCGCCTGCGATTCCTGCTGGATGAGCTATCTGGTAGTGCCATTGGTGGGGCGCCACCCTGGGGAGGGGGTGTATGCCAGGGAGCGCAGAAAGGGCTATGGGTCATGCGACTGCTGTTCGGGCGTGATCTGGATCCCCCCAACCTCCCTTCATCCCCTGCAGTTGGGCAGTTCCTTGGATGGGTGCACTGAGGAGTGCCAACATCTGGTAGTGCATTCGCTGCGCTGGGCCACACACATCTCGTTGGTCGCGCAGTTGGGTCTGGAGGTTCCTGGGGGATGGCCTGGGAGGGTCAAGGAGCATGCATTATGACTGGTGGCGCTCTGCGCATTCACGGGATAGGTGGCTGCCTTGCAGGCCACAGCAATGGCGGTCTGTGCCTGGCCACACCAGTTCTGGGGGGAGTACCCTGACCCCAAGGTCCATCTCCTGGTCACCCCCACCCCCCCACCCCCCAGCCACTGCCCCTGGCACTGGTGGATGCCACTCCAGCCAGCAGCACAACTGGTAGCCCACTGTTGCGCCTTTGGAAACTTTACTTACCTCTTCTCGCTTCCTCGGCAGCCACGGCGCCCGGTGCCCGTTTCTAAATACCGCAAGTTAATCTCGCCGTCGTCATTTCCACCTGGCGGGGCATCACCTGAGGCTGGAGACTATCGGGTCAGACCCGTTAATGAGCTGCTATCGACCATTAATGTACAATTGCATGCTCACGCTGATGTACCATCAATTGGATGCGAGGGACGATGAAGGTCCAAACTTAGGCTTTAATCAGCTAGTTGTTAGCCCGGTGGTCGACTACAGAGAAAGGCTGACCGCCGGGAACTCTGGGTACTTATACCCCACCTCGGAGGCGGGGTCTACTTGCCTCTCGACCAATTGGTGAGCAGTCACATGACTAGTCCCAGCCAATCAGATGAGAGGCACATGACCAGCCAGAGCCAATAGGAAACCAATGCTCTGCACCAATGGCAGTGCTCCCATTCATACCACCACACACGCCAGCGTGGGCGTGGACACATTCATAGCATTATCAAGGTGCCGGAGTATGGCATTCCGCTGGGCGCCTGGGCATCGACTTCGATTTTCGGCCAACGCTGTATTCCCCGCTCGATCGGAGTTTGCGATTCCATCATCAGCCGACGGAGAATCCAGCCCTTAACCTCCAGGATCTGTGCTTCCCGAGGCCCAGAAAACTTAGTCTGCTCGGGTTAAGTTTAAAATGGTGCTTACATATGAGACATGTGGTTTCATAACAATATTTAAATCGTCGACTGGCCTGCTGTGAGCAGCTTGGTTCATTCTCCCCAGCCCCAGCTCCATAAAACCCGAACGTCAGCAGGTTCGATACGAGTCGGGGTCGAGATTTCTGACAGCCAACACAAATCGCACTGTTTTTGGGGGTTATAATTCTCCCTTATGAGTCGGTTAACTAGGACTGTATGCAGGAATTCTTGCTGAATTTCATTAATCGAACTGCTGCTTTCTTGTGTCTGAGAAAGAGAAGCAACTGATGTTATTCCAGCTGGCATGGAAAATTTCAGAGCTCACTCTTCCCTTTTTGTGAGGTCGGTATTATATCTTGGTTCAATCATGCCGCTCATTCTGCTGTCTCTTGTAAAATTTCTGCTCATCACATCTGGCATCCCAATCATTCTGAGGCACCCAAGCCAACTTTGACGCTGCTTGTAATTTCTGCAATTCCATGATTAGAGCCACTAACTGCAACTTTATTGAAAAGGAGCATCAATTGCTGTTTTTCCCCAACAGCTGCTTCTGCTGGTCCCTTGCCAAAGTTGTGTCTCAAAACCTGAGTCTTCTTTTCCTGCCCTCTGTTTCATTCTGATAGTAAATTGCTCACTTTCCAAAATGTTTTTCTCTTCCAATTCAAATTTTGAAGATCTCTGTAAATAAACTCTTAGCTTGTAGAATCATGATGACTGATCAAGTGCTCTCCCCTGTTTTCCGAATTCTTTACAAGACCTTTTTTATTACTTTCGCCATTTTAATGATGGGCACTTCCAAACTTATTGCCTCCTTGTACATCTCTTCAACCTACCATATGCCTAGTCCAGCACTCCTGCTCAGTCACATTCATCTGTCCCCTCAGAAAGAAGGCCGATTTTATTTTCCACGTTTATATGGAAGCAGTCGTTCATTCTCAACTCATCCATCACCTGAAAAATCCTTCATTAATTAAAGATTGGCTGTATATCTTCTGTAACAGCCATTCCACAATTGGTCTTGTTCGTTTAAAAAAACCCTGGAGTTCTTTGTGATGAACACAGAACTTCAGTGAGCATCAAATGAATTCTGGAAAGTATCCTTCTTGTATGTCTGTAGCTAAGCCTGATATGTTTCAAAATTGAGTAGGCACAGTTGTATTGCATCTTAAAAATAGTTATTTGTCTTTGGGTCCAGGATGTAACCAATAGACAACAGTCACTTAAATTATCTATACTTCAGTAAGAGTTATATAAGCCAGATGATTTATCATCACAATTGTGTTTTTTCTGGATTATTTACCATCTAGCAGTGGGGTCATCCCCAGTGTATTGACCAATATTTGCCCCTCAATTGACATCACAAAAATGGATTACCTCATCATTATCATATTACTATTGATGGGAAGTTCACTGTGTGTAAATTGACGCTACACTTCTTCCTACATCAATGACTATTCTTCAAAGTACTCAATTGGCTATGGAGCACTTTGAGATGTCCACTGGTCAATGAGCATCATATGTATTGAAGTTAGTGGCTCATTCACTTGTGATTTATTCAGTGGTCTTCTCTTGCATTTGGGTCCAGTCTCAGATCGTCTGCTGTTTTCTGCTTTTGGGCTTCTGTCACACCAGCAGCAGTGGCACCATGGAGTCAAATTTTGGGTCTATGCTTTAAACTGTCTTTACTTATTCCTCTTTCCTGCATTAAGGAACCAAACATTCGCCAAGAGCAGCAACAGAAAAAAATCAACTTGTGTATTTTCACAATAAAATACCCAGTTGTCACTTGAGCTGAACTCACCGGTAAGTTTACAGGATCAGATTGGCTGCTTATTATGGAATAAGTAAAATCAGGGGTGTAAAATGGGTGGTGCATCTAATCCCATCAATTTATTGCCATGCGGGTTTGGTTAAAACCTGTGGTCTGCCTTTCTTTAGCCCAAATTGCTATCCTACCCTATGCACTGTTTTATTAGAAGTCTCATTATGTCTCAAAACGCTTAAACAGAAGCAATGTAAACATGTTTTGCAACACCAATAGATCCACAGTTCCACAGGTATCAATTGTAATAACTAATGAAGAACATTCAAAAGTGCAAATCAACATCAGTCTGTTCAGGGAAAGGTAGGTATCATTCTGACATTTTCTATGCTTTATCAGTGTCGTCAGCGGTGCAGATATCAGGTAGTGCTTGAAAAATTTTACTGAGTAAAGTGTTCTCGAGGCTGGCTTTATGTAACTGTTAACGTTCTCTTTGCCATATTTATCTCTTGAAGATTCTATATTTCATGATTTATAAAATGTCACCATTTCCATATGGAGTGTGGTTTGTACAACATCAACAACACCACCCCATCATGCCTTTAGCACTATTAACAGGTGATGCACCATCAGTTGGACATGAGATGGAGGTGAGATCCAAACGATAGGCTTTAATGCACAAGGTGTGTGCCCGGCAGCAGATGTACAGAAGAATGGCCGACAGCCGGGAAGCACGGGTTCTTATATCCTGCCTTGTAGGCGGAGCTACCTACCTCTCAGCCAATCGGCTGAGAGGCACATGACTTTCCCGGGCCAATGGGCAGCGAGTCCTCTGCACCAATAGCAGCTCACTTCTAAGGTACCGTAATACCCCTAGTCATACTACCACAACAGGTTTGCCTCTTGTCTCCGAATACCTCTAACGCCCCACCCTTAGAATAGAAATCCACAAGTGAGGGATCAGCTATGACACATTTTACTCCATTTTTTCCCATTTACGATGGAATAGATGGCGTGAAAATATTTCTCTTTAAAATGCTGTGTGATTATTAATTTGTCACTTTGTTTTGATACAAAGAATGTTTCCTATTTGGAGTAACATTCTGTAGATTGAGTAGCTGCTTATAGCGTTTTTTTTCTTGTATTTTTCCTCTCAACCTTATTGCCTCATTTTATGTAGCCACAAGCCATACCATTAAGAATAAATACTTCATGGTATCTTTATTTGCACCTATGAATTTTTCACATTCCCTCTTCCATGCTACATATTCTCTCTGTAAGCAATAATCTGTCATGTAAATAATGTTGCTGGGCAGAAGTGTTTCTGGCTTGATGAAGCCTATATCTTTGATTGAAAATGAAGATATGACATGATATTAAAACCTACACTGCACAAAGACACCAAATTCATCGAAAGAACAAGCTTGTACTTGAAATAAAAGACCTTCACTTTCTCATTTAAAAAGTGGAATGTTTATTATTGCATGACTGCACAGTGATGATTTAGGATTCACTTTTTGAAGATACTAAAAAATTCACTTGCATCAATGTTTTTCATTTTTTTCCCCCAATGTCTTCCTCTTTCCTCCTCTTTAAGTGTTGATTCATGCTGGGATTAGATTTCAAATGCACGGCTTCCCTCTGCGCCACATCCAAGTAGCCATTTTTCAGGTATGAGATAAGCAATGAGTATTGGCAAGTTCTTCTTTTATGAACACATCAAAGCTAAGGCTGATCCGATCTTCACTGAGATCCGCAACTGCATTGCTTTGCAGCAATATTCATTGGGTCAAGTTCCTCACTGATTTCACATGTTGCCAGTAGAAGCGTGCTGAGTTTAATTGCAGTGTGCCCAACTAGGCTTTGACATAGGACACTGAAATAAAGACGCCAAAAATGTCAAGTTCAGTCCTTTCATTTTCATGCTGATTTAGCTAAACTGTGTCCTATTGGACACAGATTTGGCCACTGTGGTCATCCTGCTATTCAATGTTGACTTGCAGGCTAATGGCAAAGAACTGAATATGCTTCACTATTGGGATAGATAGCCTATTCAGGCCTCCAAATGGGTGGTTCAGTATGAAAACACTGCCTAGGGCAATCAGCCATGGGCAATAAATGCTGGTCTTGCCAACCATGCTCACAACCCAAAAATGAGCAATTAAAGCCCCATCCAAAAAATTAATGTGCTGACCACATTTTCAGAAGTCAGTTTAATTTTAAAAGTATGTGTTCCCCGACTGTAAGGGAACATTCCTGCCTGGCGATTGTCGCGCGATGTCCGTTCATCCGTTGTCGTATAGTCTGCATGGTCTCGCCAATGGACCACACTTCGGGGCATAACTTCCTGTAGCATAAGAGGTAGACAACGTTGGCCGAGTTGCACGTGTATGTACCGCGTACCTGGTGGGTGGTGTTCTCACATGCAATGGTGGTACCCAAGTTGATGATCTGGCACGTATTGCAGAGATCGCCATGGCAGGGTTCTGTGGTGTCGTGGTCACTGTTCTGAAGGCTGTGTATGCAGTTATACAGATCCCGCTTCCACCCTAAACACATTAAAGAAGCCATCCCCTATGGACAAGCTCTCCGTATACACAGGGTCTGCTCAGACGAGGAGGAGCATAACGGACATCTACAGCTGAAAGATGCCCTTGTACGAACGGGATATGGCGCTCGACTCATCGATCGACAGTTCCAACGCGCCACAGCAAGAAACCGCACAGACCTCCTCAGACGACAAACACGGGACACAACCGAAAGAGTACCCTTCATCGTCCAGTACTTCGCCAGAGCGGAACAACTATGACATCTTCTTCGCAGCCTTCAACACATCATCGATGAAGGCGAACATCTTGCCAAGGTCATCCCCACACCCCCACTACTTGCCTTCAAACAATCGTGCAACCTCAAACAAACCATTGTTTGCAGCAAACTACCCAGCCTTCAGAACAGCGACCACGACACCACACAACCCTGCCATGGCAATCTCTGCATGACGTGCCAGATCATCGACATGGATACCACCATTACACGTGAGAACGGCACCCACCAGGTGCGCGGTACATACTCGTGCAACTCAGCCAACGTTGTCTACCTCATACGCTGCAGGAAAGGATGTCCCGAAGCGTGGTACATTGGCGAGACCGTGTAGATGCTGCGACAACGGATGAATGGACATCGCGCGACAATCACCAGGCAGGAATGTTCCCTTCCAGTTGGGGAACACTTCAGCAGTCAAGGGCATTCAGCCTCGATCTCCGGGTAAGCGTTCTCCAAGGCAGCCGTCAGGACACACAGCAACGCAGGATTGCCGAGCAGAAACTTACAGCCAAGTTCTGCACACGTGTGTACGGCCTCAACCAGGACCTGGGATTCATGTTGCATTATATTCATCCCCCACCATCTGGCCTGGGCTTGCGAAATCCCACCAACTGTCCTGGCTTGAAACAATTCACACCTCTTTAACCTGTGATTATCCCTCTGTCCAGTTGCTCCATCTGGGCCTGGAGACTTAATTCCCTGCAAAGACTCAAATTCAAATTATTGTATTGCATCTGTGACTTTGTCCATATAAATGTTTCTGGAACCCACCTCTTTATTCACCTGAGGAAGGAGCAGTGCTCTGATATCTAGTGGTTTGAAACAAAGCTGTTGGACTTTAACCTGGTGTTGTAAGACTTCCTACTGTGCTCATCCCAGTCCAGTGCCGGAATCTCCACATCATGGCTACCATCGACACCGCAAACCGCCGGCTCAAATGGAGAGGATCTCCAAGACAATTGCGCATATGAAATGAAATGAAATGAAATGAAAATCGCTTATTGTCACGAGTAGGCTTCAAATGAAGTTACTGTGAAAAGCCCCTAGTCGCCACATTCCGGCGCCTGTTCGGGGAGGCTGTTACTGGAATCGAACCGTGCTGCTGGCCTGCCTTGGTCTGCTTTAAAAGCCAGCGATTTAGCCCAGTACTGACATTAAGTTTCTACAAAGATGCAAGAAAGCAGACAATATCCCAAAAGGGCTACAGATCACAAACCCACTCAAGCCGACTTACAACACAGACTGTGCTGAGAGACTCTGCCGTCGCACCTTTCCCATGTTATGGGCCAGGGTTTAGAGATCCCCAAAGTGTATCATGGAGGTCACTTGACCCACAACTTTTAATAGATTGTGGTATGGAGAGCACACAGCCCACTTCACAGGTGTGGTACAGCAGAAATGGAGAAGTATTTTTTAAAGCAAAACAATGTTTATTCTATGAACTCAAGTTAACCTTTTTAAAACATACAGTGAACATCTTAGCAACCATTTATTTAAATACAACCCCCAAAGAATACAACACTAAGTAATCCTTAATAACTTTCCAAACAACATCCAGAAAACAAAAGACACATCTTTTAACAGAAGCACATTAGGTTTAAATTCACAACTGAGAACATTTATAATTCTGAATTCACCAAATGATCAAGAGATAGTCTTTTCATGGCAGAGAGATCAACAGCACATGCTTTGTCTGGCTTCAGCTCTAACACTAAAAATAAAACTAAAACAAATGCTGCAGCAAACAGCCTAAAACGAAAGTAAAAAGCTGACAGACAGCCCAGCTCCACCCACACTCTGACATCACTGCAGTAATATGAGCAGCCAAACATTTCTTAAAGCGACATTCTCATGACACTTACACTTCTCAGCCACCCCGTACACTAGCTCTACAGCATATTTTCAAACCTGGAAACCAAGACAGAGTCCATATTCTCAGCTTACGCTCAGGACACAGCAGACCAGCTACAGAGCACCACCAAACAAATGAGACAACGATACTACGCCACCTATATGCACACCAAGAACAGTAAGCTTGAGAAACTCAGTTTCCCCACAAGCATCAACCAAGCCTTCCCCAGTACAATACTGTTGCCAACTTGTCAGACTACACCCTTCAACCAGACAAAATCTAATTCCACAACAGAGGGCTCAATTTCTGCACTACCACCAAAATGGACCCCATCAGTCTTGCGGCAGACACGGAGGAATTCATCAGGCGAATGAAGCTCCGGGAGTTCTTCCACAGACCCCAAGAGGCCGACTGCAAACCCAATGGGATGACCAATGAACCGGAACAGCAGACTGAGAGATCTGCGGTGCGGCAACCGAAGAGGAAAGAGACAAATTGGACCCCTCCGTAAGGTCGCTGTCCTAGACTCGACATGTATGCTCAAGCCGTCAGGAGTCGCCTCAATGCCAGATTCATTAGTCACATTCACAAGACAGCCCCGAACGTCACCCAAGCACAACGCAACGCCATCAACGTCTCCAAGACCAACCGCAATATCGTCATCAAACCAGCAGACAAAGGACGGGCCACCGTCATACTGAACAGAACAGACTACTCCAAAGAAGTGTACCGACAACTCAACAACCAGGAACACTACAGATAGTTACCCACAGATCTGACCAAGGAACACACCCACCAACTCAACAGACTGATCAAGACTTTGGATCCAGACCTTCAGAGCACCCTACGTGCTCTCATCCCATGTACTCCCCGCGTTGGAGACCTCTACTGCCTCCCGAAAATACATAAGACCAATACATCAGGCTGTCCTATTGTATCAGGCAATGGGACCCTGTGTGAGAACCTCTCTGGCTACATCGAGGGCATCTTGAAACCCATCGTACAAGGAACGCACAGCTTCTGTCGTGATACGAAGTACTTCTTACAGAAACTCAGCACCCATGGACCAGTTGGACCAGGATCATTCCTCGTCACAATGGATGTCTCGGCACTCTACACCAGCGTCCCCCATGACGACGGCATTGCTGCAACAGCCTCAGTGCTCAACACCGACAACTGCCAATCTCCAGACGCAATTCTGCAACTCATCCACTTCATTTTGTATCACAACGTCTTCACCTTCGATAACAAGTTCTTTATCCAGATGCACGGAACAGCCATGGGGACCAAATTTGCACCTCAATATGCCAACATCTTCATGCACAAGTTTGAACAAGACCTCCTCACCGCACAGGACCTTCAACCAATGTTATGCACCAGATACATCGATGACATTTTTTTCCTTTGGACCCGTGGTGAAGAATAACTGAAATGACTACCCAATGATATCAATAAGTTCAATCCCACCATCAGACTCACCATGGGCATTCGATGGGAATCGGTTGCATTCTTGGATATGCTGGCGTGATTTGCTACTGCTTTATATAAACAGAAAACCGTGCACCATAAACTCCCAAGAGGGAGCAAAGGGGTAAGCACCACAGTCTCTGCTGTGGATCAGGGAGTCCGAGGAGATAGAGCCCCCTGGCAAGCTCCAGAGAGGTGGTTGGAGCTTTGGGATGGCCGATGCAGGGGGAGTGAGGGGGGAATAGGGGGTTTGAGAGAAAGAAGAGGGCAGTTGTCGGGAGCATTAGGCTATACTGGCAGGTCAAGGTCGGGGTTGTGGATGGTGTTGGTGGTCTTAGAGTCTCTCTGCTCTCTGCTGCGTGAGTAAGCTTTTAGTGCTGTGAAAGTCTGCTGCATGTGGCCTGGAGTATGGTGTGGGGCAGCTGCAGGGCACATGGGATGGAGGGTGGGTGGTGATGAGAGTCAAGCAGCCTGGCCTACTAGGCTGGGTGAATGAGGCCCTGAAAGAGAAGGCAATACCGTACTCACCTAGATGTTTGGAGGGGGAAACAGGGTGCTCAACCTCTGGAGCCGCTGTCTAGGAAGTGAGATCTCTTCACACTAATTGACCATCAACAGGTAACCCTTAACTATGGGCTGGATTCTTCTGCCCCGCCCGCCGCAAAAAGGCCACAGGTAGCCACATACAATGGAGAACTCCATTGACCTCGGATGGGATTTTCCAGTCGTCGGGCGGACGGGACCAGAGAATCCCGGCCCATGTGTTATAACCCGCAAGAGACTCAGGGAGTGATTCAATCAGTCTCCCCATGAATCTCGCTGAATACCAGCTCCCCTGTTAAGGGGGTAGGGATCCCAAGGGCATTAATAATTGAGTTTGATATAAAATTGGCCAGGTATGGAAGCAACAAAGCAGAACTGGCTGGGCGCTGATGTTTAATGCAAATATGGTTTTGTTGCAATAAACCTAGTTTTCTTTTTACCAACTCGATTCGGACTCATTTACAAAAAAATGTCAGCTCCCAACAGTCTCAAAGCCAACACGTCATGCAGCGGTGGATGTCCAGCTCATGGCTGATGCTATCCATGACCTCAACACAGTCATGCTTGGAACCGATAGCATTCATAGTCTCAATTCTGCAGATGCGCAGTGGGCTCCTGCCTGAGTGGACACCTGCATGGTCGGAATTTCACATTGTTCCCAAGCCCCGATCCCTCCCTTGGAGCCGGAGCCCAACAACCCTAACCACCTCACAGAAGTATCCTTTCTTACTGCATGGAAGGGTTTCATCTATGGGCTACTGTTGCACACCCATCACTTCCTTGACTTCGCCCGTCGCCCGGATATGCCTTGGCGCACCTTTTTTGTTGGCTAGCGATGAAGGTCCCCAGTGCACATCTCTCTATGGAGGAGTGATTCCCCCTAATCTTGGAGTGGAAGGTACTGCATGCAGCAGTCCCACCCAACCATCATCTCCCAAGTTGCCTGCTGTTTTTGTAGCCTTGTGGATTTCGTGGACCATGTCTTTGTTCAATTGCCATGGGAGTGTACCTTTAAGAAATGGGTGTTTATCAAATAGCTGCAGTGATGTCATTGTGTGGGTGGAGCTGGGAGCTGGGTTGTGTCTCTGGTTTCTACTTTAATTTTGAGCTGGAAGCTGTTTGTGGCTTTGTGTTTTACTTTCGTTTTAGACAATTGAAAGCTGAATTCAGACAAGGAAGGTTCATTTTGTCTCTGTATGTTAAAAGGTGTCCACATCACTTGATAATTTAAAAGTGATAATTGTCTTATGTAAAGAATTGATACCTACTGCTTTGTTAAAAAGGTTGTTTGGCTTATGGATGTTGTTAGGAAAGCTATTAAGGGTTACATATAGAGTACTCTATCTGTGGGGGGGTATTTGTATTTGTAGTTGATAAAATGTTTACTGTGTGTTTATAAAATGTTAACTGAATTCATAAAATAACATTGTTTTGTTTTAAAATATTTAAGGGTCTCTGTTGCATAACACCTGGAAAGTAGGCCCTTGTGCTCCTCATAACCAAAATCTACTAAAAGTTGTCGGTCATGTAAACTCCATGTGATACTTTGGGGTTTTCTAAACCCTGGCCCATATCACAATGTTTTAGGCTGCAACCCCCTTTTCAGTTTTTTGATGAATGTTCTATTGCAGTTTTCTTTGCACTTCTGCCCCGTGCTCCTGATTTACCGGCAACCAGTGTGGAGAGGGGCGGTGAAGGAGGAGGCCCTCCTCATGAATCTGCTCCTGGGCCTGGTGAAACTCACCATCGACAGGTCCAGGCAGCGGGCGACTGAGGAGGTCATACAACCTGACTGTCTGTCCCTATTCCGCGGCTTTATTCATGGTCGGGTATCCCTGGAGAAGAAGCATGTGGTATCCAAGGGTACCATCAAGGCCTTCCATGCCTGGTGGGCACCATAGGGTCCGGGGTGCTTCATTGACACTTTTAATCACCTTTTGATTTAATGTTTTAACTTTCATTTGCTCTTTGTTTTTGTTTACGGCAATATCCCTTTATGGGGCTGCCCCTTTATATTTTTCCCTCAGTTTGTTAATTTACTTTATTGGTTGAACGTAAAATAGTTCAAGGCTGAGGAATGGGATGAATCCTCAGGGTTCAGGGCTTAAAAGTTTGGATGCATGATCAAGAGGCACTGGGGTCGCTCCTATGCCATGACCTCAATGCCTGCCGATCAGGATCCTTTAGCTCCCAAGGTGGACATCAATGTCCAATAGACCCTGGGTATTCTGGATGACATAGCCTCCTGTCAGAATCCCCAGTGTAGAAGACTAAGAGAGAACACAACCAGAAGGGAGGCTAAATGCGGATCGAAGTAGATGAGGGCATAGCCGGGCAGTCCTGTTTTGGAGAAGGGAGGGCATGTGAGCTGTGAATAAGCAGTTTCCATGGGCCATGGTATGGAATTGGCTGCCTCCAGGTCCAGAAGGCCAATGGTTCAGGGGAGGTAATGATGGTCAGTAACTGTGACACCAACTTGACATTCTCTCACTCTCACCCCTTGCAGGATTCCAATTGACATTTGAGTGGAACCAGTGGATCTGGCCATCCGATTAATAACTGCACCGGTGGAGCACAGACTCCAGCAGCAACGTGCGCTGGCCCCAAGGAAAGACCCTGCAGAATGAGACTGGTGGGATTGCAGGGTAGGTGCAGGAGACACAAAGGCGCCGAAGGAGACCAAGGGTCTACAGGATTCGTTATTCCTTCTTGGAGCTGTCGGACAATATCTGCCATCGAGGACTCCACCTTATGAAGGAGACCGTGGAGCAACTGTGCCATGTCCTCTCCACACAGACAGTGACCTGGGGCCGGGATCAAACCCAGGTCCTCAACGCCGTGAGGCAGCAGTGTGAACCACTGCATCACCGTGCCGCCCTCCTCCTATCTAAAGGTTAGGTGGATTGGCCATGCTAAATTGCCCGTAGTGTCCTAATAAAAGTAAGGTTAAGGGGGGGGGTTGTTGGGTTACGGGTGTGGGGTGGATACGTGGGTTTGAGTAGGGTGATCATGGCTCGGCACAACATTGAGGGCCGAAGGGCCTGTTCTGTGCTGTACTGTTCTATGTTCTATGTTTTATTTGCCTCTTTCTACTGTCTGAATTTGGCATAATTTGAAAACTTCTGTGACATTGTTTCTAACTCCAGCTCCAAATTATTCATCTCAGCCTAATTAATGATTGCTGTTTGCTGAACCTCGTGACACCTCCCATGGCTCCATCACGACACTATTTGCTTTCTTCAGTCTATCCAATTTTCAATGCACCTCTGAAACTTGCCTCCTCTTCCTTGCCTTCCCACCATGTGGCAGAGAATCAAAAACCTCCCTGAAATCTAAATGCGTGGTATCCACTGGATCTCTGTTGTCATCATTCTACTTAATTTCTTGAAGAATTCCTGTGAATGTGTTCGCAAGACCTCTCTCCACAAATCTATGTTGATGCAGTCTTGTCACTCCACATTCTATTCTGCCGTTATCTCATCTTTCATGATGCCTTCTAATACTTTACCTATAATGGACATTAGATTCGCTGGCATGTGGTTTCCTGGGTTGTGCTTTTGCTCTATTTTGAAAGAATGGTGTTAGACGAGCAGCTTTTCAATCCATGGGAATTAGCATTTCAAATAGCATTTCAAAACAGCGTGACCACTTTCACCAGCGCTTTTTAAGTACTTCCATATTAATTCATTCATGCAGGTTCCTCAGTCTATTGGTGATTGTCTTATAGGAAATGTATATTTCTTTAACTGTTTCCTCTGTTTTCCCACAACCCCACCACCCCACAGCCACCAGCTCACCTCACCTCTTTAAACTTCCCGAAACGCACAAGAAAAATAATTAGTTCAGCAGATCTATCCCTTGGTCACTTGATATTCCACGTTTCGGCTCAGTTGAAAGGGTCCTTCTTGTTTTTTCCCTTATTTCCCCTTTCTTTTATTTTGCAGCTGCATTTTTGGTCGATGGATGACTGATAGACATCTCACTTTAAGGCAAACAGCCTGTAAGGAGCCTGTACCTTTAATTCAAACAGAAGAATCCGGAAGGCTGTGCTAGTTTAAACTGGCGATTGCAGACTGGCAGTAGTGAGGACTCTGTTTTTTTTTATAAATGTTTTTTTATTGAGTTTTCATATTTTATATATGACAAATTACAAGTTATTAGAGAGAGAGAAAAAAAAAGGAAAACACAAAAATTTAACATGAATATTTACAGGTAAGCATCTTCATAACAATAATTGTGGCCGCCCCCTTTAGCCAGCATACATATTTTACATTCCCCAATATGGCCGAGGCACATGTTTATAGGCATTTATTTATAGTTTGGTTTTGGGCCTTGGCTTGCCATCAAACCCCCATACCGAGCCCGTAGGCCCCCCCCCCCCCCCCTCCCCCCTCCCCCCGGCTACCTTCCCCCGATTCCCGTCCATTTTCCCCTGGTTCTTGGCCACCCGACTATTCTTCCTCATGTACGTTGGCCACAAACAGGTCCCGGAACAGTTGCATGAATGGCTCCCACGTTCTGTGGAAGCCGTCGTCCGACCCTCGGATGGCGAATTTGATTTTCTCCATTTGGAGAGATTCCGAGAGGTCGGACAGCCAGTCTGCAGCTCTGGGTGGTGCTGCTGACCGCCAGCCAAACAGGATTCTACGGCGGGCAATGAGGGAGGCAAAGGCAAGGGCGTCCGCCCTCCTCTGAGGACTCTGTTTGATTGATTTGGATAGTGGCCAATGAATGGGCCCAGAGGGCTGTGCTCAGCCCCGGTAACGTGGTGATTGAATCTGATCCCACTGGAATGATTTTCAGAGCTCCAAGGGTTGAGTTTGGTTGCAGTTTTCATAGAATCTACAGTGCAGAAGAAGGCCATTCGGCCCATCGAGTCTGCACCGGCTCTTGGAAAGAGCACCCTAACCAAGACCACACCTCCACCCTATCCCCATAACCCAGTAACCCCACCCAACACTAAGGGCAATTTTGGACACTAAGGGAAATTTATCATGGCCAATCCAGCTAACCCGCACATCTTTGGACTGTGGGAGGAAACCGGAGCACCCGGAGGAAACCCACGCACACACGGGGAGAACGTGCAAACTCCGCACAGACAGTGACCCAAGCCGGGAATCGAACCTGGGACCCTGGATCTGTGAAGCAATTGTGCTAACCATTATGCTACCGTGCTTTCCAAGTTTTGATCTTGGCAGCTCCAGGAAAGGGTCTACTATCCTCTCCTCTCTGTTTTCCACCAGAAAGGCTGTGTTTCTGAACTAGCAGAGAACCTGGATGTATCTATATACTAGCAGAGTCCAGTACTGACCAACTTTCTCTCATGAAAGGCAGAAGCAGAACCAGCCGACTCTCTCCACTGAAAGGTAGAGGCCTGAATGCAAACCTTGAGCTGAAAGCCCAGTTTGATGAGAAATAAGGGCCAGGATTCTCCCACAATTGGCGGGGCGGCCCATACCGGCGCCAAAGAGTGGCGTGAACCACTCTGGCGTCGGACCGCCCGGAAGGTGCGGAATCCTCCGCACTTCCGGGGGCTAGGCCAGCGCTGGAGGGGTTGGTACTGCGCCAACCAGCGCCGAAGGGCCTCCGCCGGCCGGCGCGAGTTGCCGCATGCGCAGAACCGCTGGTGTGTGTCCTGCACATGCGCAGGGGGTTTCTTCTCTGCGCCGGCCATCGTGTAGCCTAACACAGGCCGGCGCAGAGGGAAAGAGTGCCCCCATGGCACAGGCCCACTCGCAGATCGGTGGTCCCCGATTGTGGGCCAGGCCACCATGGGGGACCCCCCCGGAGCCAGATCCCCTCGTGCCCCCCGAGGACCCCGCTAACCACCCTCCAAGCCAGGTCCAGTCAGTATGGACCTTGTCTATTTCACGCCGGCGAGACTGGCTGAAAACGGGTGGCCGCTCGGCCCATTGGGGCCCGGCGGGGGGGTTGGAGAATCCTGCCAAAGGTGTGTCTCCAGAAAGCCTAATGCCTGTGAATACTGCTTTTTCTAAACTACAGGGAGATTGAATGAATGACTGTGCAGATACAATCATTATTGACTATAAACCAGAGACTTTAATCGGCAAGCTTTATGTAAAGAAAGTGTGCTGAAGGACCACTAGCTGAAGCAAAGAGTCTAATCTTTTAACCTTCATCCCTTTTATTTTTTTTACCCTTTATTACCCCTCTATGTTTGTCCATCTTGTATGTGTGGGCAGAGGGTGGGACAGTTAAAGTGGGTAGTTGGTATTAGTTTGGCGTTAAATCAATTGTATTTGCTTCATATTTCATGATAGCCCTTGTTGTAAATAAACAGTAATCGTGTTCACATTTACAAACCTGGAGACTGTAATTATTGGGCAGCAAAGGGTATTTTTATAAGAATTATTGGTTAATTCACTGGTGCTATGTCTCCGGGGCATGAGGGGCTGGAATTGACAGTGAACTAGGCCAGAGTGCCGTAACACCATCAAAGACCGTGACATTTTCAATTGCACCTAGATTGCTATGACATAATGTCAAATAGGAAAGCACATTGGAGACAGTCATAGCATGATTGGGTTCAATACATTGAAAAGGCGAGTAAATAGACAAAGCAACTGGCTGAGAGTGAGGAGAATTTAGTGAAATTAAAAAAAGAAATTAGCGACTGTAATAATCCCCAATAGGCACACAAGAAAACCACAATTGATTACCACTCAGAGGGAAATAAGAGACTGCTGTGTGCTCTGTTTCACAGAGACATGGCTCACCCCCACCTCGCCGGACTGTGCCATACAACCTGAAGGCTTCTCTATTCACCGAGTGGACGGCACCACGTCATCAGGCAAAGCGAAGGGTGGAGGGGTTTGCCTCCTCATGAACTCCTCCTGGTGCTTGGATGTGGTGACCCTGGCAACAAACTGCTCCCCGGACCTAGAAGACTTGACCGTGAAGTGCCGCCCATACTATCTCCCACGTGAGTTCACTTGAGCCATTATCACAGTGGTCTACATCCCACCCCAGGCAGAAGTGAGGAAGGCTCTGGACGAACTGTACTCAGTTATAAACAACTACGAACCAGAACATCCGGAGGCCTTGTTCATCGTGGCCGGAGACTTCAACAAGGCCAGCTCAAAAGTGTACTGCCAAAATTCCACCAGAACATCACCTGTCCCACCAAGGGTGACAACACTCTTGACCACTGCTACTCAAAAATCAAGGGCACCTACACGAGATTGACGACCTACTGAAGGACAGATCTGAGGCATTCAAGTCAGACAACCCTGACCTATACAAGAAATCCAGGTACGACCTCCGCAAAGCCATCCGAGATGCCAAGAGAGAATATCAAATCAAGCCAGAGTAATAGACAGACTTTCGGCGATTGTGGCAAGGACTAAACAACATAACGGGCTACAAAGTGAAGCCGAGCAGTTTCTCCGGCAGCAGCGCACCCCTCCCCAATCAGCTCAATGCATTCTATGCTCGGTTCGAGCAGGTAACCAACAATCCGCTGTTGAGTGCCCCAGCAGCCCATAACTCACCCATACCCACCATCACAGCTTCCGAAGTCAGATCGGCCTTCCTGAAAGTGAACTCTCAGAAGGCGACAGGCCCGGACGGGATCCCTGGTCGTGCACTCAGAGCCTGCGCTGGCCGAGGTATTCGCGGACATCTTTAACCTGTCCCTACTCCACTCTGAGGTCCCCACCTGCTTCAAGAAGACCACCATTATACCAGTGCCAAAGAAGAACTAGGCAACGTGCCTCAATGACTACCGTCTGGTGGCCCTGACATCAGTTGTAATGAAGTGCTTCAAGAGGTTGATCATGAAGCGCATCGTCTCCATTCTCCCAGAACACCTTGATCCACTGCAATTCGCAGACCATCACAACCGGTCCACAGCTGACGCCATTTCCCTGGCCCAACACTCATAGAACATAGTACATAGAAAAATACAGCACAGAACAGGCCCTTCGGCCCACGGTGTTGTGCCGAACTTTTGTCCCAGATTATGAACAAATTAATCTACACCCCATCATTCTACCGTAATCCATGTACCTATCCAATAGCCGCTTGAAGGTCCCTAATGTTTCCGACTCAACTACTTCCACAGGCAGTGCATTCCATGCCCCCACTACTCTCTGGGTACAGAACCTACCTCTGACATCCCCCTATATCTTCCACCATTCACCTTAAATTTATGTCCCCTTGTAATGGTTTGTTCCACCCGGGGAAAACGTCTCTGACTATCTACTCTATCTATTCCCCTGATCATCTTATAAACCTCTATCAAGTCGCCCCTCATCCTTCTCCGTTCTAATGAGAAAAGGCCGAGCACTCTCAACCTTTCCTCGTAAGACCTACTCTCCATTCCAGGCAACATCCTGGTAAATCTCCTTTGCACCTTTTCCAAAGCTTCCTCATCGTTCCTAAAATGAGGCGACCAGAACTACACACAGTACTCCAAATGTGGCCTTACCAAAGTTTTGTACAGCTGCATCATCACCTCACGGCTCTTAAATTCAATCCCTCTGCTAATGAACGCTAGCACACCATAGGCCTTCTTCACAGCCCTATCCACTTGAGTGGCAACTTTCAAAGATCTATGAACATAGACTCCAAGATCTCTTTGCTCCTCCACATTGCCAAGAACCCGACCGTTAACCCTGTATTCCGCATTCATATTTGTCCTTCCAAAATGGAAAACCTCACACTTTTCAGGGTTAAACTCCATCTGCCATTTCTCAGCCCAGCTCTGCATCCTATCTATGTCTCTTTGCAGCCAACAAAACCCCCTCATTCCACCAATCTTCGTATCATCAGCAAATTTACTGACCCACCCTTCAACTCCCTCATCCAAGTCATTAATGAAAATCACAAACAGCAGAGGACCCAGAACTGATCCCTGCGGTACGCCACTGGTAACTGGGATCCAGGCTGAATATTTGCCATCCACCACCACTGTCTGACTTCTATCGGTTAGCCAGTTCTTTATCCAACTGGCCAAATTTCCCACTATCCCATGCCTCCTTACTTTCTGCATAAGCGTACCATGGGGAACCTCATCAAATGCCTTACTAAAATCCATGTACACCACATCCACTGCTTTACCTTCATCCACGTGCTTGGTCACCTCCTCAAAGAATTCAATGAGACTTGTGATGCAAGACCTACCCCTCATAAATCTGTGCTGACTATCCCTAATCAAGCAGTGTCTTTCCAGATGCTCAGAAATCCTAACCCTCAGTACCCTTTCCATTACTTTGCCTACCACCGAAGTAAGACTAACTGGCCTGTAATTCCAGGGTTATCCCTATTCCCTTTTTTGAACAGGGGCACGACATTCGCCACTCTCCAATCCCCTGGTACCACCATTGTTGACAGTGAGGACAAAAAGATCATTGCCAACGGCTCTGCAATTTCATCTCTTGCTTCCCATAGAATCCTTGGATATATCCTGTCAGGGGGACTTGACTATCCTCAAGTTTTTCAAAATGCCAAACACATCTTCCTTCCTAACAAGTATCTCCTCGAGCTTACCAGTCTGTTTCACACTGTCCTGTCCAACAATATGGCCCCTCTCATTCATAAATACTGAAGAAAAGTACTCGTTCAAGACCTCTCCTATCTCTTCTGACTCAATACACAATCTCCCGCTACTGTCCTTGATCGGACCCACCCTCGCTCTAGTCATTCTCATATTTCTCACATATGTGTAAAAGGCCTTGGGTTTTTCCTTGATTCTACCCGCCAAAGATTTTTCATGCCCTCTCTTAGCTCTCCTAATCCCTTTCTTCAGTTCCCTCCTGGCTATCATGTATCCCTCAAGTGCCCTGTCTGAACCTTGTTTCCTCAGCCTTACATAAGTATCCTTCTTCCTCTCAACAAGACATTCAACCTCTCTTGTCAACCATGGTTCCCTCACTCGACCATCTCTTACCTGCCTGACAGGCATGATGTGGAGATGCCGGCGTTGGACTGGGGTGAGCACAGTAAGAAGTCTTACAACACCAGGTTAAAGTCCAACAGGTTTGTTTCAAACACGAGCTTTCGGAGCACGGCTCCTTCTTCAGGTGAATGAAGAAGGAGCCGTGCTCCGAAAGCTCGTGTTTGAAACAAACCTGTTGGACTTTAACCTGGTGTTGTAAGACTTCTTACTGCCTGACAGGGACATACATATCAAGGACACATAGTATCTGTTCCTTGAACAAGTTCCACATTTCAATGTGTCCTTCCCTGACAGCCTATGTTCCCAACTTATGCACTTCAGTTCTTGTCTGACAGCATCATATTTACCCTTCCCCCAATTGTAAACCTTGCCCTGTTGCACCCACCTATCCCTCTCCATTACTAAAGTGAAAGTCACAGAATTGTGGTCACGATCTCCAAAATGCTCACCCACTAACAAATCTATCACTTGCCCTGGTTCATTACCAAGTACCAAATTCAATATGGCCTCCCCTCTGGTCGGACAATCTACATACTGTGTTAGAAAAGATTCCTGGACACACTGCACAAACACCACCCCATCCATCTATTTGATCTAACGCGTTTCCACTCAATATTTGGGAAGTTGAAGTCACCCATGACTACCACCCTGTGAATTCTGCACCTTTCCAAAATCTGTTTCCCAATCTGTTCCTCCACATCTCTGCTGCTACTGGGGGGCCGATAGAAAACTCATCCCTAGAGCATCTCGACAACAAGGACTCCTACATCAGACTCCTATTAATTGACTACCGCTCCACCTTCAATACCATAATCCCAGCCAAGCTCATATCAACGCTCCAAAACCTAGGACTTGGTCCCCACTCTGCAACTGGATCCTCGATTTTCTGACCAACAGACCACAGTCAGTAAGAGTGAACACCAACACCTCCTCCACAATAGTCCTCAATACCGGGGCCCTGCAAGGCTGCGTACGTAGCCCCCTACTCTACTCCCTGTACACACACGACTGCGTGGCAAAATTTGGTTTCAATTCCATCTACATGTTTGCTGACGATACGACCATAGTGGGCCGGATCTCGAATAACGACGTGTCAAAATACAGGAGGGAGATAGAGAACCTAGTGGAGTAGTGCAGTGACAACAATCTCTCCCTCAATGCCAGCAAAACTAAAGAGCTGGTCATTGACTTCAGGAAGCAAAGTACTGTGCACACCCCTGTCAGCATCAACGGGGCCGAGGTGGACATGGTTAGCAGTTTCAAATTCCTATGGGTGCACATCTCTAAAAATCTGTCCTGGTCCACCCACTTCGACGCTACGACCAAGAAAGCACAACAGTGCCTATACTTCCTCAGGAAACAAAGGAAATTCGGCATGTCCACATTAACCCTTACCAACTTTTACTGATGTACCATAGAAAGCAGATGTACTTATCTGGCTGCATCACAGCTTTGTATGGCAACTGCTTAGCCCAGGACCGCAAGGAACTCCAGAGAGTCATGAACACAGCCCAGTCCATAACACGAACCTGCCTCCCATCCATCGAATCCATTTACACCTCCCGCTGTCTGGGGAAAGCGGGCTGCATAATCAAAGACATCTCCCACCCGGCTTACTCACTTTTCCAACTTCTTCCATTGGGCAGGAAATACAGATGTCTGAGAACACGCACAAGCAGACTCAAAAACAGCTTCTTCCCCACTGTCACCAGACTCCTAAATGACCCTCTTATGGGCTGACCTCATTAACACAACACCCTGTATGCTTCATCCGATGCCGGTGCTTATGTAGTTACATTGTATACTTTGTGTTGCCCTAATATGTATTTTCTTTTATTCCCTTTTCTTCCCCTGTACTTAATGATCTGTTGAGCTGCTCGCAGAAAAATACTTTTCACTGTACCTCGGTACACATGACAATAAACAAATCCAATCCAATCGTGGGACACATGGAATGCGAGCATCCCCAGTAGTGAGCGGTGGCCTGCCCAGCTGTGCTTATAAGATTGAGCATAAAAGCCGGCCCAGTTCGGGGTGGGCTTGTTGGTTGCTCTAACAGGACTGTGAAGTGTAAATAGTTACTGCTATTAAATAAATCCCTTTGTTGTTCCTATTCTGGCTTCCTGGTCATTAAAGTGACGAGAAACTGAAAAGAACAATCACTGAGCATATCTCAAACTGCAGATTATTCGGTTAAAAACTAGACATATTTGCACAACAGATCAAAGGGCCATATTAAAATCCCAAATTCCATGAGAAATAGAGAAATTAAAATGAAAGTGAGACTTTAAAACTGAGCATATGATACAAACAAATATCAGGTAGTGAAATGCGGAGAGCAGCCAAAATTCCTGGGAAAACAATTGTGCTGTGAAGTGAATAACAAAGAGAAATCGTGAGAGAGAGACTTCTGTGCCGAGTAAACAAATAGCTAAAGAGAGCATAGGTGTGACTAGAGCCACAAAAATATATTTTTTGGAGGAGGAAGTACTGATGGAAATACCAAATGAGTAGAATCTGTTTATTCCCACATCCACCGCCTCCAGGTCCATCTTTTATTTATTTACCTGTCCCATTGCAACCTCATTTGCCCTGCACCTCATCCCTTTGTCATTTAATCTCTCTTGCTTTCCATCCTTTCAAACAGACCTTCCTTTCTGTTCTCTCTCTCCCTTTTTCTGCTTCTGTACTTATGTAAAACCTGCTGCACCTCTACTGATTTCTAATTTTGATGAATTGGAATCAGATCATTGACCTGAATCCTTAGCTCTGCTTCTTCCTCCTGTGATGCTGCCAGAGGATTTCCAGGATTTTCTATTTTTATTCCAGATTTCCAGTATCCACAGCTTTTAGATACCACATGAGAACTTGGCCTTGGTTTTCGTTGAGGCCTCTGGTCGTCGAAATGAAAATGTAGAAGGAGCAGAAAGAGACAGGGCAACGATCAAGGAGACTGGAAAAATCCCTGGAGCTCAATTGTGGAAAAGAGACTGGACTCTGCTGGCAGTGCATTCTGGGATTCTGAGGGAGATTAGTCAGAAAATGTCAGCAAACTCAATTGATGAACAAACATCTTAGATATAGAAGCTGTGCCAGAGGATTAGAGGGTTTACAAGGCAACACCATTCTTCTAAAAGGAAGATCGGGAGAAACTGATATTGGGAATAAGCTTCTTGGTTCCAGAATTAAATATAAAATTAATACTCCGAAAGATGTACAGTCTAATTAACCCACATGGTGTGTAAATGGCCAACAACATGCTAAATTTAAGACAGTTATTTTGAGTAAGAGAACAGTGCATTGATAAAGGAAAGGTAAATGTTACAGATATGGATTTTCAAAAGGTGATGGAAAGGGGTTACAGTAGGAGGTTTGTTGATAAAATTATAGTGCCCAGTATTCAGGAAAACATGACAGCATGAATAGGGAGTTAGTCAAAGGACAGTTAACACAATATAGACAGCTGTTAACAGATATTTTCCAGTAGTAAACAGTGGGTATTCCTCAGTCAGTATTAGGGCCATTGGTCTTTTCAATATATAAAAATGATTTGAACTCGGGTGGAGAAAGGCACAATATCAATATCTGCAGATGCTGCAAAAATACAAAGCCACATAAAGTAAAATAATTGTAGCTTATATAAATCAACTTGTTAGGCCGCAGTTGAAGTGTTGTGTTCAATTATAGATGCCCTACCCTAAGAGGAATGTGAAGCCAATGAGATGGTACAGAACAACCTTACTCGGACAATAGCGGGGTGAAAGTCTTCAGTTACAAGGAGAAAGTGGAGGAACTAATGATCTTTTTCACTGGAGTAGAGAAGGTTAACAAGGAAATCAGACAGATGCATTCAAAATTATAAATTATTTTTATAAGATTAATAGGGGAAAACTATTTTCACTGATCAATGAGCCGCTAAGTACAGAGCATAAATTTAAAATCATTGCAAAAGAATGCAAGAAGACAGCAAGAATATTTATTTTTTTGTGCTTGGGATTGTTAGCACATGGAATGCACTATCAGAAACAAGGGTATAAGCAGAATCCATAATACCTTTTAAAGAGAAGTAGATTAACACTTGAAAAAAATATGTGTTAAAGACGGGAAAATGACTAAAAGAATGGGGACTAAATGATTACCCACCTGACCCCCGGCACAGGTTTCTGTGGGCTCGATCACCTCCTTCTGTGCCGTACAATTCCAGGATTCTGTGATATTTATATAAAGAGTTGACATTTCTTTACTATACTTGCCTCATTATTATTTTAGCTCCTCTGACCATTTGCCATGTTTTGCTGTGCATCTTGTCTATTCTGCTATCTGAAGCTTTATACTTTGAGAACAATCACATTTTTGTCCCTATTCCCCACATTAAAGAAATAACTTCAATTTACATAGAATTTTATCATACCCTCAGGGCACCCCCAAAACATATTACTACCAGTAGGTTATCATTGGGAGTGCAGTTACTGTTGTTATGCTGTCAGGCGCAACAGCCTATTTGTACATAAAGTCCATTCACAGATAAATCAAATGATACAACTTAATAATATTCCATCAGGGACACAGAGCTTTGGGATGTCCTGTGATCATGAAAGGTGTTGTATAAATGCCTGTTCAGAATCTGCTTCTGATGACATTAGCTGAGAGATGAACATTGGCCATGTCACTGGAGAGTTCTGCTGCTCATCTCCAGATAGTGTCGGAGCTCTTTCACATTCACCTGAACAAGCAGATGGAGCCCCAGTTTGATTTCACACCCATAGGACATCTCAGACAAATCAGAGCTTCCTCCTGAGTCAGAGATGAGAGAGCTACCATTGGAACAAAGTTGAAATTTGCTGCCATTTCCATTGTTGTCCGCATTGGCCTTTTCACTTGTTTACCTCTCTTATTGCATTCTGTATATAGTACGTCAAAACATGGACTATTGCTGTCCAGTCTGCTTTCATTGTATCACTCTTCAGAATCTGCCTTTGAAAGTTAACTAATTTGAACATACTCAATTATTCTCACATCGTAAGTTTATCATTAAAGTTCCCACATCGTGGTCACTATCGCAGAAGTGTTGCCTGCCGCTGACCTGCTCTGCCATCTCCTGGTTGTTATTTAATATCATGTCCAGTAGCACCCATGGGTCACATGAATTTCTTGACCAAATACTTTTACAATTCTATTTTGTTCCCAGAATCATATTTCCACTCCTACTGCACCTTTTACAGAGTCCCAATCTATCTCCGGTAACTGGTTCTTCCTCTGTAAATGTTGGTGTTGGTTCAATCTGATCACCTGACCTAGCTTCCTTCCCCTTCCACCTTTCCATGTCTCTCATCCCTACTACGTGTTTGCCACTTTACCCACAGTCAGAACCCATACATAGCCATTTCAATTGGAATCAAGTTAATTTTCACCGAAAAGCTTCACACCCTTCCAGACTGCCTTTTCCATCTGCACAAAATAACTTGCATGGTTGCATCATTGCATCAGCTCTCTGTTGGACAATAATATCACAACCATCCTCTCCAGTAGGAATTTCCTAGTTTCCCATAATCTAAGATCCTGAGAGCTGGGTTTTCTGTACCTGTTGTCAATCAGGCTGGGAAACTGTGCTGCCAACTGCCTACAAATTTCCTAGCAGTGGAGATGGTAGCTGTTCAATTCATTTAGCCATACTTTTTTTTTAAATAAATTTAGATTACCCAATTATTTTTTCCAATTAAGGGGCAATTTAGCGTGGCCAATCCACCTACTCTGCACATTTTTGGGTTGTGGGGGCGAAACCCACGCAGACACGGGGAGAATGTGCAAACTCCACACGGACAGTGACCCAGAGCCGGGATCGAACCTGGGACCTCAGCGCCGTGAGGCGGTTGTGCTAACCACTAGGCCACCGTGCTGCCCTGCCATACTTAAGTGAACATACTGTATTAAAATTAGAGATGAACAATGGGAAAACATCATTCAATGGATTTCGCTCCATTGCTGCCTTCGCAACGCCACCAGGGGCATTTAAACATCCCACCCAGGCCAAATTCCATTCATTAAGATGGAGGTGGCCTTGAAAGAAGTGGAAACAAATTTCACATTATTTGTGGCCACAACTGCCAAGCCTATTATTGTAGGGCTCCCCACGCCAAACACCCTGCCCCCAACCCAACCGCCCCCCCCAACAATCCCACCGCATCACAGGAAGGCCTGTGGATGCAGCTGTGGCCCTCTGACTGGTAACTCCAGGAGGGCTGAGAGGGTGGGGACAGAAATAAAGGAAGCTTTACTGACTTTCCTGTTGCTGGGAGCACCTTCAGTGATCTGCAGAGTACCAAGCTGGCTGCCTGCCACTGGTAAGATCCCAGTGGCATCCCCACTCTGGCTGCAAATTACCAATTAATTGGCACAAACTAGCCACCTGCTACTGATGGGTGAGTAGCCCCTTACATTGCTCACTCATCTCGGGCCTATTTTGCCAGACGCAGGAACCTGTTAGGTAGTGGACCCAACGAAACATCATCAACGATCCTGACCCCACCCACCATCATGTCTACATGGCTGGCAAATTTCCACCCAACACTTAATCTTCATCATGAGGACATCTGTTATGTAGTGGGGGATTATACTTTACTAAGTGGAACAGACTAAGGACAGATCTAGCAGCCAAGTACTGAATATCTATAAACAGCAGAGCTAGGTACCACTACCACCTATAGCCTCTTAGCCCAGCCTAAACCCATCAAGCCAGGCCACCAAGCATGGTTCATTGCAGGCTCTAGGTGGGTTTTCCAGGAGCCTGGCATTCCTTTGAATGACACATAGAGTCAAGCTAGTGCAGAAAGTTGCATTTTTGTAACATCTTTACAGTAAAAAAACAATCCGATCCAACCAGAACATTATGATATTGATTTTGTATTCAATGGCACCCAAAATGACCGGTGTATCATTTGACATCATTTGACGATGTCTGATTACAGAAACAGTTCTCATTTTCCATCAGAAGTGCTCTATTAGCTATCTTTTAGCATCAAGTTGTAACTCGCTTCAGGAGTCATCAAAGCACTCAAAACTGTTCAAAATCTATCACAGCTTATTAAGTTTGTTGAAACAATGATTAGGTCACAAAAGCAATCATTAGGCATCAAATGCAACCTTTAGTTATCAAAGCGATCATGGGGATATCAGTGCAGCTTGTATGCTATGGTGGGAAAATAAACAGCAAATCTTACCACTTATTTTCAACATTTTTCCCAAGACCATCCCTTGCCCCTTCGATCTCACCTGGCATGTAACACCTTTCGCAGATCATTCACTGCTGTGGGGCCAAAATGGTCACCAAATTTGTAATGAACTTGCCACAATAGTTGAATACGCCCAAGGGAGAGCGGAGTTACAGAGGGTCCTTTGGCACAGGTGCCTGCCAAATTACTCGCACCTTATCATCCACGAGGTGCAAGCCATTCCGGTCCACAGTGTAACCCAAGCAGGCCACCTCCTTTGTGTAAAATACACACTTTTCACGCTGTGATCTCGATTGCCTTGAACCAGCATAGTACATCCTCCAGGTTCTTCATGTGTTCCCAGTCGGATGAATCGATGATCAACACATCGGGAAGGTAAACCATGTCCTGCGATAATCCCTGGAGAATGTTCCTCATTACCATTGAAAAATGGCACATGCGGAGGAGACTCCGCAACCTGGTGTACTCGTACAACCCCGGTGTTTATTGATGGTCACAAACTTCCATGAGGCTGCGTCCAGAACTAACTGAAGATAAGTGTAACTCATGTCGAGCTTGGTGAAGGTACGCCCTCCACTGAACCAAGCGTACAGGTCTTCAATCCTGAGGACCAGGCAACGGTCCAAACAGGAACCCGATTTATCATCATCTTATAATCCCTGCAGAGACGAACAGAACTGCCAGGCTTCAGAAGAGGCACAACTGGCACAGCACAATCTAAGAACTGCATCAGACAGATGATCCCCAACTGTTCCAGGCAGTCTAACTCTGCATCCTCCTGAGGCTTCAATGCATAGGAGACGGGACAGGCCCAAATATACCGTGGCTGGGCCTCAGGTGTGACAATATGGATATTATATGGTAAATAAAGGGTTAACAATTTTATTCAAATACATCTAACCACCAGATGGTGATCAAGAGCAGTCACATAGATCATGTAACACCCTTGATTTTGGGCTAAGGTGTTTAGGCATGAGAGAGAGTAGTCGTGTGATCAGGAGATCTGTAGATAGAATTATAGCATAGTTTATTTAGCAACCTTTGTATCTTCGTAAGATGTTAAAATCTAGCTATAAGTAGTGTTAATAAATTAACTTTGCTAATCAACATAGCTTGATGTTCTTTGTTGTACACTACACATCAAAGCCATCTTTATCAAGGAAGCAGAGAATATCACATTGGGGCCCACCAAAATCTTGGCTGAGGCCCCTCAGATGGTATCTAATCCGTCTTGAAAAATGCCTGGGCCACACATCAGCACCACATCCAGCCCATCGGGGTATGCTGGGGCCCAAACCTTTTATTACCACCAATGGCAGGTTTGTTGATGGTGTCCCATATTCCACGCAAACTTCCAAAATGCCCACAATCTCCAAGAGCTCCCGCATATATGTTTCTGGGCCTGCATCGGTGTTTCACAATATTAAACTGCAGATGCCCGAGCGGACTTGGTTGTACATGCAAGTTCCTCCCAAGACTCCACTTATCCTACCTTTAGTTAGGCGACAGAAATGCACAGGCAAGTGAATGGCGCTATTTCCCATTCCTTGCTACTAAAACATAAGCAGCTCCAGTCACTGCCTCCTCATGGCCATTCAACCTATATTCCAAATTCAGAGGGCAATAGGAATAGTGTTGTGCTGAAGTTACATTTCCTTCTCAGTTCATTGCACAATGTCATGTGCTACATTTCAGAAATATACACCGAGGGTCTTAAGCAGTTCTGTACATTTGGGAGGTAAGCGCCAGGTTATTCACTGGCAACAGTCCAATGATAGATAGAATATTGCAGCTGGATTTACTTCATGAATGAGAATGATTCCATGCTGCAATGTTTGTAAATTAAGGGGCTTTCACGCTTGAGAAATAAAGCTAATGGTTTACTACTACCCATGCACAATCCTAGATTTATACAACAGACAGCTTGATAAATCCCATGAGATAAGAAGGTGATGTCCCAGCCAAATGTGATACAAAACTTATCACATGATGTGACAGCATCACGTTTGGAACGACTTTTCCTTCTTCGATTACTGCTGTAAATCTGCATGAGTCGGGTGCTTTACAGCGATTGTACTAGATTTACGGCCTGCTCAATGGAACTAAATTGGTAAAAGTGTTGTTTCTTTCTGTACAGCAGCCAGTGGTAAACTCTGTAAATTTTAGGTTGTATTTTCACTGAGTAGAACTATGTACTTGGCACTTTGATGCTCTCGCAATATCTAGTCGTAGTTTCAATTTTATCCTTATTCACCAATACATGTGTATGCTTGCAACCTGCTTAATTTTCAAACTTGTGTTGCACTCGCAGATAATGCAAATTATTAAAAGTAAAATGTCCTAAAGTCAGCCTCCAGCAATGAATTACTCCTGAGAAGATTGTGTTTCATGGAGTAAATTCAGGGGACCCTTGCTTCGACTGTGCACACCAGAGGTGGCAAATCATTTTGTAAGCTCTTACTTGTAGGATGAATAGGCTCTTGTCTATGTCAAGCCAAAAAAAAGACTATTTCCAGATGTTGTAATGAAGGGTGGACCTTAACCTGCCTGCGGTGATATCCTCCAACTTCAGTCCTATCATATTTGTGACCACAAGTGCAATGAATCTGTTAAAAACAGTTAACTAATGATGTGCAGCACACTGAAGATGCGTTGATTTTACTTGCATATATGGGGTCAGGATGGAAGATGAGGCACACATTGTCCCTTATAAACACGAGTGCATCAGTAACTACTGGAGTGAAGTGGAATTGAGCCATCAGAGCTAAAAACAAATTCTACAGGCTCAATAATATCCTCATGAAAGAAGCATGGAGCTGAGAATGTGAATTTGATATATTATTCTTGATTGAAGGGTTTCATGGCTGGACAGAGGTGAAAATAAATTCAAAAGGTTTAATGGGGAATTACGTCATGGCTTCTGCACATTTAATATTCCCCATTAAAACAAACATTAAAAACAGAGGGGGCAAAATTTGATAATCCCCAAAAGTGGCCTTGGGGATCATGATGATCGACTGATCCACATACGTTGATACAAATTCTTTTGCATTGTTGGTTACTTAAACATATTAAAACATCTGGTGATGGCGATACAGTGAGTGGTCATGTACAAGTAGAATAAAAGTCCCAAACCAGAATCGGCAGTATCTCGTGGTCGATGTCAATACCTCCCTTAGGACCAATGGAGAAATTGATGGAATTCCTTATGGGTGAGTTCCAAAATTAAAGGCATCGATGGTCGAGGATCTTCCCAGAGCAATTGAGGAAGCAGTCTCCACCCACCCCCCCCTCATCTCCCAACCCCGCCCTTCGGGTAACTTTGCAGATGGTGGAGCAGCGGATGGAGGCACAGAGCATGTACATCCAGGAGGTGGAAGATCCGGTCCCTGCTGACAGTGGCTGGATTATCTCTTTGGAGGCTGAGTTAATGTTGATGACGGAGACCAACAAAACGTTTCGAGGGTCAAGGTTGAAGACCAAGAGAACCGGTCCAGGTGCCAAAACCTGGGGATTGTCGGGCTACCGAAGGGCATCGAAGGCACGAGTGCCACAGAAGTTGTGACAAAGGTGTTTGGAAGTTGGTGGGGGAAGGGCTCTTTGCGAAGCCTCCCAATATGGACCTCGTCCACCACGATGGCAGAAGCCAAAATCTGGAGATCCACTGTGGGCAGTCATAATCCACCTTCAGAGGTTTCTTGATAACAAGTGGATCAAAATGGGTGATGGCCACATGGGAAAGCTATTGGTAAAAAATAATAATAGTCACTTATTGTCACAAGTAGGCTTCAATGAAGTTACTGTGAAAAGCCCCTAGTCGGCACATTCCAGCGCCTGTTCGGGGAGGCCAGTACGGGAATTCAATACGCGCTGCTGGCATTGTTCTGTATTGCATGCCAGCTATTGAGCCCACTGTGCTACACCAGTCACGCATTCGCGGAAAGGCACCGCATTCAAATTTACCAGGATATGGGGACAGACCTAGCAAAGCGCCGAGTTAGGTTCAACATAGCCAAGGCAACGCTTCAGAAAAATAAGGTTGATTCAGAATGGTGAACCCAGCTCAACTGTGGATCACGTTTAACAACGAGAAACATTATTTCAACAGGACGGATGTGGCAAATTACTTTGTGAGGAGAAGTGGACAAGGCGGAATTTGATTGTGGTTATGAGATGTTATTGAGTTTTTGGAATTTCACTTGTTCATGTTTATAGTTCTTGCCACTGTCTGAGTTTTTCCTATTTAGACTTCAGATTGTTCTTCCTCTCCTTGCACAGCATAGAGTCAGTCAGTTTGATGGAGGAGGAGGGGTGCAGGCTGGGAGAGTTTGAGTGATGGGAGAGGGGTACAGGCTGGGGTAGTTTGACTGATGGGAGAGGGGTACAGGCTGGGGTAATTTGACTGATGGGAGAGGGATACAGGCTGGGGTAGTGTGACTGACGGGAGAGGGATACAGGCTGGGGTAATTTGACTGATGGGAGAGGGATACAGGCTGGGGTAGTGTGACTGACGGGAGAGGGATACAGGCTGGGGTAGTTTGACTGACAGGAGAGGGGTACAGGCTGGGGTAGTTTGACTGACGGGAGAGGGGTACAGTCTGGGGTAGTGTGACTGACGGGAGAGGGATACAGGCTGGGGTAGTTTGACTGACAGGAGAGGGGTACAGGCTGGGGTAGTTTGACTGATGGGAGAGGGGTACAGGCTGGGGTAGTTTGACTGATGGGAGAGGGGTACAGGCTGGGGTAGTTTGACTGATGGGAGAGGGGTACAGGCTGGGGTAGTTTGACTGACGGGAGAGGGGTACAGGCTGGGGTAGTTTGACTGATGGGAGAGGGGTACAGTCTGGGGTAGTTTGACTGACGGGAGAGGGGTACAGGCTGGGGTAGTTTGACTGATGGGAGAGGGGTACAGTCTGGGGTAGTGTGACTGACGGGAGAGGGGTACAGTCTGGGGTAGTTTGACGGCTGGGAGAGGGGTACAGTCTGGGGTAGTGTGACTGACAGGAGAGGGGTACAGGCTGGGGTAGTTTGACTGATGGGAGAGGGGTACAGGCTGGGGTAGTTTGACTGACGGGAGAGGGGTACAGGCTGGGGTAGTTTGACTGATGGGAGAGGGGTACAGTCTGGGGTAGTGTGACTGACGGGAGAGGGGTACAGTCTGGGGTAGTTTGACGGCTGGGAGAGGGGTACAGTCTGGGGTAGTGTGACTGACGGGAGAGGGGTACAGGCTGGGGTAGTGTCACTGATGGGAGAGGGGTACAGGCTGGGGTAGTGTGACTGACGGGAGAGGGGTACAGGCTGGGGTAGTGTCACTGATGGGAGAGGGGTACAGTCTGGGGTAGTGTGACTGACGGGAGAGGGATACAGGCTGGGGTAGTTTGACTGACAGGAGAGGGGTACAGGCTGGGGTAGTTTGACTGATGGGAGAGGGGTACAGGCTGGGGTAGTTTGACTGATGGGAGAGGGGTACAGGCTGGGGTAGTTTGACTGATGGGAGAGGGGTACAGGCTGGGGTAGTTTGACGGCTGGGAGAGGGGTACAGTCTGGGGTAGAGTGACTGACGGGAGAGGGATACATGCTGGGGTAGTGTGACTGATGGGAGAGGGGTACAGGCTGGGGTAGTGTCACTGATGGGAGAGGGGTACAGGCTGGGGTAGTGTGACTGACGGGAGAGGGATACAGGCTGGGGTAGTTTGACTGATGGGAGAGGGGTACAGGCTGGGGTAGTGTGACTGATGGGAGAGGGGTACAGGCTGGGGTAGTTTGACGGCTGGGAGAGGGGTACAGGCTGGGGTAGTTTGACGGACGGGAGAGGGGGACAGGCTGGGGTAGTGTGACTGATGGGAGAGGGGTACAGGCTGGGGTAGTTTGACGGACGGGAGAGGGGGACAGGCTGGGGTAGTTTGACTGATGGGAGAGGGGTACAGGCTGGGGTAGTGTGACTGACGGGAGAGGGGTACAGTCTCGGGTAGTGTCACTGATGGGAGAGGGGTACAGGCTGGGGTAGTTTGACTGATGGGAGAGGGGTACAGGCTGGGGTAGTTTGACTGATGGGAGAGGGGTACAGGCTGGGGTAGTTTGACTGACGGGAGAGGGGTACAGGCTGGGGTAGTTTGACTGATGGGAGAGGGGTACAGTCTGGGGTAGTGTGACTGACGGGAGAGGGGTACAGGCTGGGGTAGTGTCACTGATGGGAGAGGGGTACAGGCTGGGGTAGTGTGACTGACGGGAGAGGGGTACAGGCTGGGGTAGTGTCACTGATGGGAGAGGGGTACAGTCTGGGGTAGTGTGACTGACGGGAGAGGGATACAGGCTGGGGTAGTTTGACTGACAGGAGAGGGGTACAGGCTGGGGTAGTTTGACTGATGGGAGAGGGGTACAGGCTGGGGTAGTTTGACTGATGGGAGAGGGGTACAGGCTGGGGTAGTTTGACTGATGGGAGAGGGGTACAGGCTGGGGTAGTTTGACGGCTGGGAGAGGGGTACAGTCTGGGGTAGTGTGACTGACGGGAGAGGGATACAGGCTGGGGTAGTGTGACTGATGGGAGAGGGGTACAGGCTGGGGTAGTGTCACTGATGGGAGAGGGGTACAGGCTGGGGTAGTGTGACTGACGGGAGAGGGATACAGGCTGGGGTAGTTTGACTGATGGGAGAGGGGTACAGGCTGGGGTAGTGTGACTGATGGGAGAGGGGTACAGGCTGGGGTAGTTTGACGGCTGGGAGAGGGGTACAGGCTGGGGTAGTTTGACGGACGGGAGAGGGGGACAGGCTGGGGTAGTGTGACTGATGGGAGAGGGGTACAGGCTAGGGTAGTTTGACGGCTGGGAGAGGGGTACAGTCTGGGGTAGTTTGACGGACGGGAGAGGGGGACAGGCTGGGGTAGTTTGACTGATGGGAGAGGGGTACAGGCTGGGGTAGTGTGACTGACGGGAGAGGGGTACAGTCTGGGGTAGTGTCACTGATGGGAGAGGGGTACAGGCTGGGGTAGTTTGACTGATGGGAGAGGGGTACAGTCTGGGGTAGTTTGACTGATGGGAGAGGGGTGCAGGCTGGGAGAGTTTGACTGATGGGAGAGGGGTACAGGCTGGGGTAGTTTGACTGATGGGAGAGGGGTACAGGCTGGGGTAGTGTGACTGACGGGAGAGGGGTACAGTCTGGGGTAGTTTGACTGATGGTAGAAGGGGTACAGTCTGGGGTAGTTTGACTGATGGTACAAGGGGTACAGGCTGGGGTAGTGTCACTGATGGGAGTGGGGTACAGGCTGGGGTAGTTTGACTGATGGGAGAGGGATACAGGCTGGGGTAGTTTGACTGATGGGAGTGGGGTACAGGCTGGGGTAGTGTGACTGACGGGAGAGGGATGCAGGCTGGGGTAGTTTGACGGACGGGAGAGGGGGACAGGCTGGGGTAGTGTGACTGATGGTAGAAGGGGACAGGCTGGGGTAGTGTCACTGATGGGAGAGGGATACAGGCTGGGGTAGTGTGACTGATGGGAGAGGGGTACAGGCTGGGGTAGTTTGACTGATGGGAGAGGGGGACAGGCTGGGGTAGTTTGACGGACGGGAGAGGGGGACAGGCTGGGGTAGTGTGACTGACGGGAGAGGGGTACAGGCTGGGGTAGTGTCACTGATGGGAGAGGGGTACAGGCTGGGGTAGTTTGACTGATGGGAGAGGGGTACAGGCTGGGAGAGTTTGACTGATGGGAGAGGGGTACAGGCTGGGGTAGTTTGACTGATGGGAGAGGGGTACAGGCTGGGGTAGTTTGACTGATGGGAGAGGGGTACAGGCTCAGGTAGTTTGACTGATGGGAGAGGGGTACAGGCTGGGGTAGTTTCCCTGATGGGAGAGGGGGACAGGCTGGGGTAGTTTGACTGATGGGAGAGGGGGACAGGCTGGGGTAGTTTGACTGACGGGAGAGGGGGTCAGGCTGGGAGAGTTTGACTGATGGGAGAGGGGGACAGGCTGGGGTAGTTTCCCTGATGGGAGAGGGGGACAGGCTGGGGTAGTGTGACTGACGGGAGAGGGGTACAGGCTGGGGTAGTTTGACTGATTGGAGAGGGGTACAGGCTGGGGTAGTTTGACTGATGGTAGAGGGGAACAGGCTGGGGTAGTTTGACTGACGGGAGAGGGGGTCAGGCTGGGAGAGTTTGACTGATGGGAGAGGGGGACAGGCTGGGGTAGTTTCCCTGATGGGAGAGGGGGACAGGCTGGGGTAGTTTGACTGATGGGAGAGGGGTACAGGCTGGGGTAGTTTGACTGATGGGAGAGGGGTACAGGCTGGGGTAGTTTGACTGATGGGAGAGGGGTACAGGCTGGGGTAGTTTGACTGATGGGAGAGGGGTACAGGCTGGGGTAGTGTGACTGACGGGAGAGGGATACAGGCTGGGGTAGTTTGACTGATGGGAGAGGGGTACAGGCTGGGGTAGTTTGACTGATGGGAGAGGGGTACAGGCTGGGGTAGTTTGACTGATGGGAGAGGGGTACAGGCTGGGGTACTTTGACTGATGGGAGAGGGGTACAGGCTGAGGTAGTTTGACTGATGGGAGAGGGGTACAGGCTGGGGTAGTTTCCCTGATGGGAGAGGGGGACAGGCTGGGGTAGTTTGACTGATGGGAGAGGGGGACAGGCTGGGGTAGTTTCCCTGATGGGAGAGGGGGACAGGCTGGGGTAGTTTGACTGATGGGAGAGGGGTACAGGCTGGGGTAGTTTGACTGATGGGAGAGGGGTACAGGCTAGGGTAGTTTGACGGCTGGGAGAGGGGGACAGGCTGGGTTAGTGTGACTGACGTGAGAGGGGTACAGTCTGGGGTAGTGTGACTGATGGGAGAGGGATACAGGCTGGGGTAGTTTGACGGACGGGAGAGGGGTACAGGCTGGGGTAGTTTGACTGATGGGAGAGGGATACAGGCTGGGGTAGTTTGACGGACGGGAGAGGGGGACAGGCTGGGGTAGTGTGACTGACGGGAGAGGGGTACAGGCTGGGGTAGTTTGACTGATGGGAGAGGGGTACAGGCTGGGGTAGTTTGACTGACAGGAGAGGGGTACAGGCTGGGGTAGTTTGACTGATTGGAGAGGGGTACAGGCTGGGGTAGTTTGACTGATGGTAGAGGGGAACAGGCTGGGGTAGTTTGACTGACGGGAGAGGGGGTCAGGCTGGGAGAGTTTGACTGATGGGAGAGGGGTACAGGCTGGGGTAGTTTGACTGATGTGAGTGGGGTACAGGCTGGGGTAGTTTGACTGATGGGAGAGGGGGTCAAGCTGGGAGAGTTTGACTGATGGGAGAGGGGTACACGCTGGGAGAGTTTGACTGATGTGAGTGGGGTACAGGCTGGGGTAGTTTGACTGATGTGAGTGGGGTACAGGCTGGGGTAGTTTGACTGATGGGAGAGGGGTACACGCTGGGAGAGTTTGACTGATGGGAGTGGGCCAATTTTACTCCGTGCCGTGCCCCTGTAGGGCTCTGCCATATTGCCCAGGAGCCGGCGCGGACAAGGGAACCCCCGTGCATGTGCGGAAATACGGCACTGTAGCGCACATGCGCGGAAATATGCAGGCCGTTTGACGCATGTGCGGAATTTTGTCGGCCGTATCACGCATGCGCGAACTTGCGCAGGCCATTCAGCGCCAGATGGAGCTGCGGGGACCACTCCGGCATCAACCTAGCCCCCATTATCGGGGACCATTGACGCCAGACTGGTTGGCGCCGCTTTTCACTCTGGCATGGGGACATTGCCCCATTATTGGAGAATTCTGCCCATAGAGTTTTGCGAAAGGTTAGCTTCGGCCATTGAGAACTATCTAGGTTTCAACCAGAGTGCGGAGAACTCGCCTTCTACATTCTGGGATGCGTTAAATGTGGTGGTTATTGGGGAGTTAATCTTGTACAGGGCCTACAAGGATGAAGATGGCAGGGCAGAGAGGCAGAGTTTGGTGGGCTCAATCTTAGAGGTAGATCGGCAATCCTCCATGGCCCCTAGGGCAGAATTGTTGGCGGAGAAAAAAACGGCTACAAATGATGTTTGAGCCTGAATTGATGGGGAAGGTGGTGAGCCAGTGTTGTCACTCATGAGGAATGTTTTATGAGCACAGGGACAAAGCCAGTCGTTTATGAACTCATCAACTGAGATGGAGGCAACCGCACGGGAGATAGCCAAGGTGAAAGATTACGATGGAGGTTTGGTTACTGCTCCAGACAAGATTAATGGAGCTTTCGAGGCTCTTTATTGGAAACTGTGCAAGTCTGAATTGCTTTAAGATGGTTCAGGAATGGAACAGATCTTGAATGACTTGGACCTCCTAGTGGTGGTGAGAGTAAACAGGCTAGGGTTGAAAGCACTGTTGGGGTGGAGGACATTGGGTGGGATTGTCTGATCCTGAGGCTAAGTGTTGACGCGTCGTAAACACGTCGCGTTTCTCGACGGCGTCAACATGGCCTCAGGAGCAGCAATTCTGACCCCTACAGGGGGCCAGCACGTCACTGGAGCGACCCACACATGTGGGCCGCGGGTCTGCGCATGCGGAATGGGACCGGCGCTAACACCGCATGCGCAGTGGGACTGGTGCGATTGCAGCGTATGCGGGGTGGCTCCCTTCTCAGCGCCGGCCCCGACGCAACATGGCGTAGGGCTACAAGGGCCGGCGCGGAACAAAAGAGGTCCTCAGCCTGAGAGGCCGGCCCGCCGATCGGTAGACCCCGATCGCGGGCCAGACCACAGCGGAGGCCCCCACCCGGGGTCGGAGCCCCCTCCCCCACCACCAGGATGCATCCACACCGAGGTCCCATGGGTAAGAGTAGGTGTGGACGGCGCCGGCGGGACTCGGCTGTTTTGCGTGGCCACTCGGCCCATCCCAGGCCTAGAATCGGCGGTGGGGGGGTCCCGTAAAGTGGCCCCCAACCGGCGCCGTGCCGACTGCGCCAGCCCCAAAGGCACCAATTCTCCGCTCTCCGGCATCGGCGATTCTCCAGCCCGGGCCCCAGGGTGAGGGAATCCCACACATTATGTACTGTATCGGGGAAAGCATTGGGGCCGGATGCTTTATCCGGGGAAATTTTACAAACAAGTTCAATGACTCTCTGTCAAGGGGAGTACTGCAAGCCACGTTGGCACAGGCAATGATCTCGCAGATCCCAATAAAGAATGGAGTGTATGTCTTCCAGGCCTATTTCACTGTTAAATACTGTGCGATAGTATTAGCTAAGGTTTTGGCAAAGCATCTGGAGGGATGCTTGCCAGACACGATGATCTCTGAGGATCAGACAGGGTTTGTTAAGGGCCAACAGTTGTCATTGAATGTCAGGAGGCTTTTGAATGGAGTCATGTCATCCTCTGTGAAGCAGGTGCCGGAGATCATCATCTCTATGGATGTGGAGAAGGTTTTTGATTGGGTGGAGTAGAGGTACCTCTTCGAGATCTTGGGACCTTTTGGATTTTGTTCGACATTTATATCCTGGGTGAGATTGCTGTATAGTGTCCCCACGGCTTGTGTCCAGACCAAAGCGGTGAGATCAGGTCATTTCCGATTACACATGAGCATGAGCTCACTATCACTATTATTGCTTGCATTCACGATTGAACCATTGGCTATCATGCTCAGGTCATCAGGAGAGTGGAGAGGCATTAAGGGGGAGGTTAAAGAGCATAGGGTGTCCCTTTACGTGGATGATTTGTTGTACGTTTCTGATGCTCTCACAGGTGCGGGAGGAATTATGGAGCTGTTAAATAAGCTCGGATGCTTCTCAGGGTACAGATTAAATATGAGCAAGAGCAAAATCTTCTTGGTGAATTCGGGCAGATCTGAGAAAGCTACTGTTTAAACTGACCAAGACGAAGTTTAAGTATTTAGGGATTCAGGTGGTGCATGTTACATAAACTGAACTTGGCCGGTCTGGTAAAGGAGGTGAAGGGGAACTTGAAGAGGTGGGATGCTCTCCCGGTTCCATTGATGGGTAAAGTACATACAGTCAAAATGAACATTCTGATAAGAACGCCGATGGTCAATGTTGAAGTCTCCAGCACAAATCTAGCAAAGAGTTTTGCACAGAACCTGGAGTCATTCTTTAGAACATGGGAGCGGTGGTCAACTCTATTTACATACTTGTGATGCGGTATATAATGGTCAATGTCTCAGATTGATTGCAGCGCAAGCAGCAGCCACTCCGGTGGCCTGGCCCGTGATCGGGGCCTACTGGTCGGTGGGTGGGCTGGTTCCGTCGGGGCCTTCTTTCCTCCGCGCTGGCCTCCTGTAGGGCTCCGCCATATTGCCCGGGGGCCGGCACAGAGAAGGGAACCCCGTTCCGCGCATGCGTGAACTCGTGCAGGGCCTTCGGCGCCGGCTGGAGCTGCGGGAACCATTCCGGCGTCAACCTAGCCCCCTAGAAAGTGGAGAATTCCTCACTTTCGGGGGCCGTTGATGCCAGTGTGGTTGGCGCCAGTTTTCACGCCAGCGTGGCGACATAGCCCCTTTATTGCAGAATCCTGCCCAGCATCTTGCTTGGAACTCTGTTTTTATTTCAGATTTCCAGCATTCGCAGTATTTTGTTTCTATCTTTGTAGAATCTTTCGGAACTGACTTTTCATTTAAAATGGACAATATTCGCTGCATACGATAGCTATCAAAGGTCATCTGACCTTATATGTGAATTCAAAAACTGCCACACTGCCTTGTAAGGACAAAAGCATACATTCCAGACTAAGAGATGTCAATTGCCATATCTTGAGACCATCCAAAAGATATTCCTGAATTGAATGGGTCTTTCTAAATCAAAGACTGTGATTGTATTAACCTCTTGAGGATGAATGTCTTAAGACAATAAACTAAGATGTGGCGAATCAGTCTAAAATAACCCCCATATTTGGAAAAGGGATCGGTTAGAATTCACATGGTGGAACAACCAAGTTTGTCTCCTTTTTAATCTGTAAGTGCTGCCAATAGACACAGCAGCAGCAGACAGAGAAATACATCTATGCTTTAAGAACTGGAGACCATAACATTTCAAGGTATCCAAGCTTGCACCTCTTCACATCCACCAATACAATAAACTGACCTCTTGGTCATGAGACTACAAAGAACTAACTTTGTGACCTGTGGAATGTCCAGCAGAAGCCTGAAAACCAGCTTGACACATTGCCCCAAACTTACCAAAACTGCATTTTCAGAAGCGAAGACATCTTGTCCATCAGGCCTGCAACACATGGTTTTCCAGAACAGCGCAATCATCTTGTGAACTTTTATTTTCGATTTTCAGAATGAGTAAACATGCACTATTCTCTTCAACTATACTTTCCTTGAGTGTGGTTGTGTGAGTGAGTGTCATAGAGTTGGATTTCTGGGTGAGCTTGTGAAAAAACAATCCTCTTTATTTAAACCCAAAAAGAGCTTGTTGCTGGTTTTTCAAATTGTCCATACACCCAGAGTTAAACACACACACATTCTCCTTTCAAAAGCCTACTGGTTATAGACATTTGGGAAAGGAACAAGGATTTCAGTTGTTGACGCTCACCCTGTCTGTATCACCAAATGTGCTACATCCACTGGTTTCCCACCTCATCCACCTTACCAGTCGCAACCTTAAGAACCTTTAACAGATTTGTCAATCACAATTTTCCTTCATAAATCCACATTAAAGCTGCCCTAATGCATTATGATTTTCTAAGTGCTCAGTTAACCACATTTCGAATGATATATTCTAATGTTTTTCCCACTACTGCCAGGCTAGCTGGCATCTATTTTTCTTTTTCTCTCTCCTTAATTTATTGAATCGCAGAGTTACATTTACTGCTTTTCAATCTTCAGATATTATTCTAAAGTCTTGGGCATTCTGGCAGAATGGACTCTAAGTGCTACTATCCCTGTAACCACCACTTTTAAAACTCTAGGATACAGGCCAGAAAGACTAGGGTTTTGTCAGCTTTTAATAATCGCTTATTGTCACAAGTAGGCTTCAATGAAGTTACTGTGTAAAGCCCCTAGTCACCACATTCCGGTGCCCTTTCGGGGAGGCCGGTACAGGAATTGAACCCGCGCTGCCGGCATTGTTCTGCATTGCAAGCCAACTATTTAGCCCACTGTGCTAAAACAGCCCCTTGTAATTTCTCTTAACTTCTCCACTACTGTTTATTTATTGATACTAATTTATTGAAGTTCCTCATTCCCATTTGGTTCCCACTATCTTGGGAGTCAGAGTAGGAAGCCTTTCAGGTGGTAGGAATGGGCCCACACTAAGTTTGAAAAGAGATTGAGGAAAAACCAAATAGTGACATTGCTGCAATATAATTGGTTAGAGAAGTAGCACGCTGTTTGGTGAGTATCTAGTAAATTGCCCTTAGTGTCCAAAAATGTTAGGAGGGGTTATTGGGTTATGGGGAGAGGGTGGACATGAGGGCATAAAGTGGGTCGGTGCAGACTCGATAGGCCAAATGGCCTCCTTCTGCACTGTATGTTCTATTCTTTTGTAAGTTCATGTGACGATCGGCCGGTAGGTGCTTAGTTTTCGGGACAGTATGTGATTGGCCAGTTTAGGACATGGGAGGCAAGATAGATCAATAAATAATGGGAACCATGAGTTTAAAAGTAAAATAAAAGAATTAAAATAAACACCGAACTCATACCTCTGTTGTCAGGAAATATATTATTTTTGTAGCTGGCAGTGGTGCTAGCATTTAATAAACACAGTGAATTGTAGCAGACATAGGAATTACACTGTTAATTAAGAAAGTAATTAAACAAAATTAACTAAATAAAATAATTAACAATAGCAGGACAGGTGTTCCAGCTGTGGAATATGGGAACTTTTGGGCAACAAAATGATCCAGCACAAACAACTCCGTAGAAAGTGTAAACAGCTAAAGGAATTCTGGATCGGGATTATTGATCTGGAAGCTGAGCTGTAGACATGGCGCAACATAAGGGAAAGGAGAGAAAGACCTGGATCTTTTGTTCCAGAGATGCTGACACCTATTAGAATAGGGTCATCTATTTTGGTCAGGGGTGAGGGGCAGGAGGATGTGACTGTGTGTGAGACAGGTAAAAGGACTGAACAGTCAGTAGTGGAGGTGTCTCAGACTTTGCAATTGTCAAACAGGTTTGAAATGCTCACAAACTGCATGCAGGTCTGAAGGTAGATGAGTAAGCTGGTCATGGCACCATGGCACAGGAAGCCATTCAAATGGGGGGAGGAAACAGGAATGTAGTGGTCATAGGGGACAGTATAGTTAGGGGATTAACACTGTTCTCTGAAGCAAAGAGCGAGAGTCAGAAAGCTGTGGCTGGGATTCTCCAATCCCGCGGCCAGGTTCTGATGCCAAGCGGCGTGAACCACTCCGACATCAACGGTCTTCGATTGTCAGACATTCGCCCCTTCCTCGGGGGCTAGGTCGGCACCGGAGTGATCTCCGCTGCTTCGGCAGGCATGGCACAGCCAGCGCGAGTCCGCGCATATGCGCTACGGCTGCTGCGAGTCCGCGCATGCATGCTATGGCCGCTGCACGTCTGCACATGCGCATGGGTTCCCGTCTCCGCATCGGCCCCCGGGCAATATGCGAAGTCCTACAGGGACCCGGCCCGGGGGAACATAGGCCCCCACGGAATCAGCCCGCCTGCTGATCGGTACATCCCGATCGCGGCCCAGGCCACTGCGGAGGCCCCCTCCCAACCCCTGGGTTTGGATCCCCCCCGCCCCCCACCAGGACGGTCCCACAGATAGAACTTCCAGATGCCACCGGGTGGGACTATACATAACCCATGCCGGCGGGACTCAGCTGAACTCAGCGGGCACTCGGCCCGGAGAATCGCTGGGGCGGCCACTTTCAACAGCCCCCGACCGAAGCGGCGGCGATCCTGCGGGCCCCCGAGAATCGGCGTCAAGGAATCGGCGAGCCGGCATCGGGGCGGCGTGTTGCGATTCGTGTGCCCCCCCCACCCCCCGGCGATTCTCTGACCCGGCACGGAGAATCCCGGCCGTGCTGTCTGCCCGGTGCCAGGGGTCAATATACCTGCTCATGGCTGAAGAGGAGCTTGCAGTGAAAGAGGGAAGATCCAGTTGTCATGGTGTTTGGGTCTTTCCTGTTTATTCCATTATTTCCCCTTTTAATTTCGCTGTTACATTTTTGATCCTTGGATGATTAATGGACATGTGTCTTTAAGGCGGCTTTTATCTTTAATTTAAGCAGAAGAAAGCAGTGGCCTGTGCCTTCAATTCAACCAGAAGGACCCAGAAGGCTGCGTTGATTTATACTGGTGATTGAAGACTGGCCAGTGTCAGTGATGACTCGGTATGATTGATTTGGCTGGTGGCCAATGGATGCACCCAAAAGGCTGTGCTTTGCCCGATTACAGGTTGTGATCGGATATGATCCACTGGAATGCTTTCAGAGTCACGGTGTTCTGTTTGGTTTCACTTTTGATTCTGCAGCCTGGGTGGCAGGATAACTTTGTCCAAAATGACCGAACTAATTTTCTCCAGAAAGCTACTGTGAGGGCTAACATCCGTAGGTAACCATAGTCATTGTTGTTCCAATGAGGGTTAATGGCTCTCTGGTATATGTCACCAATGATGCCTTTGTGTCCTTTAGGCTAAGGTTTTGGATCCCCCATATGGACTTTCTGGTACATTTGTTGTCAAATGAGCGAGACACCAACCACTGTATCTATTTCTATCTCTAGTAGGGGGCCATTTACCCTGATGACCTTTGGTGCCATAATGCAATTCAGTTGCATGCAATCATCCTCCTCGGGTTATGTTCAGTGTAAAGCCATTGCTCTGGGTAGATGTGGCCCCTGACTAGGGCCATGCGTTTGTTGCCGGTTCTGGCCTCCCTGGTCACCACGGTTCCTGCTATCACAAGTCCAGCATAATTGTTAGACTTCCTCCTGGAGTTCAGGAGAGAAGTCTCGGCGGGCTGCACTGGCTCTTGGCCAGTGGAGTGGGCCACAACGTAGCTTGGGTGGTAACTGGGTCCCATAGGCTCTTCTCCTGGACGATACTACTCACCAGAATTGGGGATGCCCAAGGCTATTTACCTCCATATCCACAGGGCCCTGGAGTTCCTGGACTCCCTTCTCTGCATTTCCAATCAAGAGGGATAATTCTATGGCCCAAAGTCCAAAGCAGTTTCTGCCAACACGTTGGGTCACCATGTTGTTTATCCCACACATGAGGCGGCCTCGCAACATCTCTGAAAGGGATGGCTCATAGTTGCACTGCTCGGCCAGCTTACGCAAGTGCTTCAATAATTCTGTAACCGACTCTCCTGGGGTTCACCTGGCCATGTTGAACATGTACCTCTGCACGAGCACCGACGGTTTGGAGTCGTAACGGTCTGCAACAAGTGCCACCAGCTCATTAAAGATCTTTGAATCTGGAGCCACCAGGTAAGTAATGTTGATCACACTAAAGGTTGGGGCTCGGCAGGCCATCAGGCATATTACCTTTAGTCGGTCACCTCCTGTAGTTGTATTCGGCTGAGAGAAATATCGCATCTGTTCAGTATACTGGGCCCAATCTTCTACGCGTGCATCGATAGTCTCAAGTTTCCGATAAAGAGGCATTTTTAAACTTGCTCTGACCTTGCTCTTGTGTTGAAGAATTCAAACACGGTCCGGACTTCCAGAATCGCAGCCGTAGATTTTCCTTGTCGCCAGTATAAAATCTTCTGCCGTCCTGCGAAGGTTACAAAAACTAAGGTTTATTTGGCAAACAAATGTAAAGGCCACAACGCGGCATACTGCACACAAGTCCCAGCCGGGACTACCGATCATGCCGGTCCCAATCTGGGCTGGCTTTTAAGTTCAGTTCCACGAACCCCAGGGGGAGATCAATTGAGTTATCACAGCAATAATCTCTGGAATATTTACCTAAACCACATGCAAAGTGAACTGCATTGAATAAGATTAGAGAGATGAATGGCTCAAAGACTGGTGTGGGAGTAATGTGTTCTGGTTCATGGAGCACTGGCCCCAGTACTGGGGAAGGTGGGGGCTGTATCATTGGGACGGTCTGCACCTGAACCATGCTGGGACCAGTGTTCTCGGCAAGTAGAGAGGGTTTAAACTAAATAGTGGGGCAAGGGGATCAAATGTGGGAAGATGTGATTTTCCAAAGAGTAGAGACAAGGTAAGAGAGGAAGGCATTAATATTGGAAAGGATAGACAGACCACGAGAAGAAGGGACAGAGAATACAAGTCTAAGAGTAAACCAACAGGTAAGGCTAGAGGTTACAGAAATAGCAGGACTAACTTAAGGATCTGTATCTGGACAGACAAAACATTCAAAACAAAACAGATGAACTAAAATCCAAATAGAGATAAATAAGTACTATCTAATAGCTAATACAGAGACATGGCTGCAGAATGGCTTAGATTGGGACCTAAATAGTGAAGGGTGTGTGACATTTAGGTAGAATCAGAATTTGGGAAAGGGTGGAGTAGTGGCTCTGTTAATTAAAGATGGCATTAACAGAATAGAGACGGATGACCTAAATTCAGGAAACCAGGATGTAAAAGCAGTTTTGGTGGAGATGAGGAATGATAAAATGCAAGAGGTCACTTGTGGGCACTATGAACAGATCCCCGAGCAGTAATCACACGATCGGACAGGATATCAAAGAAGTAATTGTGGGAGATTGTCAGAAGGTTATGGTGATTATCATGGGGGATTTTAATCTACATATAGTGAGGAACAACCAGATGGGTAAAGGTAGCATAGATGACAAATTCATAGAGTATTCTCGGGATGATTTCTTGGATCAGCATGTTCTGAAGCCAACCAGGAAGCAGGCTATCCTAGACCTGACATTGTGCAATGAGTTAGGGTTAACTAATGGCCTCATAGTGAAGGTGCCCCAAGGTAGCAGTGATCATAATATGATTGAATTTTGCATTCAATTTGAAGGATTGAAGAGTGGGTCTAAGACTAATAATCCTGAATAAGGGCAATTACAAAGGTATGAAAGCAAAGCTAGCGAAAGTGAACTGACAATTTAGGTTAAGGGATATGTCAATGGGGATACAGTTTCAGACATTTAAGGAGCTATTTAAGAATACACAGAAATAGATACATTCCAGTGAGCAGGAAAAATTCCAAGGGGAAGATCCACCATCTGTGGTTAACTTAAAAAAAGATAATGTCAAACTTAAAGAAAAAGCATATAATTGCACAAAGATGGGTCAGAAGATTTGACAGAATATAAAAAAGCAAAGAATGACTATAAGATTAATGAGGGGAAATTAGAGTACAAGAGAAAGCTAGCTAGAAATATTAAGACATACAGTAAGAGATTCTATAAATATTGAAAAAGGAAGATTTAACAAAATGAGCATTGGTCAAATGGAAAGTGATTATGGGGAGCTAATCATGGAAAATAAGTAAATGGCAGATAAATTAAACAGGGGCTGAATTCTTTGTTTGGGAGACTATGGGCTGGATTCTCCGATTTTAAGACTATGTCCTGGTGGGGAGCTAGCAGCCGCGCCACGTAAAACCCCCAGCGTTCCCAACAGAAATGGCCAGAGTCGATGGAGGCTCCACTGGGTGGCAACCATCGGTTCATCCCGGGGAACACGGATGGGGGATTCAGGGGGTGGCAAAGGGCGGGCATCAGCAAATTGAGGGACCTGTTTATTGGCGGGAGGTTTGCGGGCCTGGGGGAAGTGGAAGATAAATTTGGCCTTCCCCAGGGGAACATGTTCAGATACCTGCAGGTAAAGGCGTTTGCTAGGCGACAGGTAGAGGGATTCCCTTTGCTGCCCTCGCAGGGGGCGATGGACAGAGTGCTTTCGGGGGTGTGGGTAGGAGAGGGGAAGGTGTCTGACATCTATAAGGTAATGCAGGAGGTGGAGGAGTCGTCAGTGGAGGAGCTGAAGGCTAAATGGGAGGAGGAACTCAGGGAGCAGATAGAGGACGGGACTTGGGTGGATGCCTTGGAGAGAGTCAACTCTTCCTCCTCATGTGTGAGGCTTAGTCTCATCCAATTTAAGGTGCTGCACCGGGCCCACATGTCCGGGACTAGGATGAGTAGGTTCTTCGGGGGTGAGGACAGGTGCACCAGATGTTCGGGGACTCCTGCGAACCACGCCCATATGTTCTGGGCATGCCCAGCACTGGAAGAATTCTGGAAGGGGGTGGCGGGGACGGTGTCGAGGGTGGTTGGATCCAGGGTCAAACCAGGGTGGGGACTCGCGATTTTTGGAGTTGCGGTAGAGCCGGGAGTGCAGGAGGCGAAAGAGGCCGGTGTCCTGGCCTTTGCGTCCCTAGTAGCCCGTCGAAGGATTCTGTTACAATGGAAGGTGCAAGGCCCCCAAGCGTGGAGACCTGGATCAGTGACATGGCGGGATTTATAAAATTGGAAAAGGTCAAATTTGCCCTGAGAGGATCAATACAAGGGTTCTATAAACGATGGCAGCCTTTTCTGGACTTCCTGGCTCAGAGATAGGTAACTGGGTCAATAGCAGCAGCAACCCGGGCGGGGGGGGGGGGGGGGGGGTGGGGGGGTGCATTATTGTAGTGTTTATTCTGTAACTTTATAGTGTGTTAATTTGCGTTGTTGTTAAAATGCTGGGTTGTTCATGGGGATGGGGCGAATGTATATGATTGTTAATATTATTGTTATTTTCGGTATTTTACTAAGGTGCGTCAATGTTGTATAAAATCAAAATTTCTCAATAAAAATTATTTTAAAAAAAAGAAATGGCCAGAGAATTGCCGGGACCGTGGCCGTGCATGCGCACGATGGAGACCAGCAGCGGTCGCGCCATACAACATGGCGCCGGCCATGCGAGGACACGGCCTGCCAGATAGTGCACCCTGTAGCCTCCCTCGCTACCCCCGGACCATCCCCTACCAGTCCCACCCCCCTGCCGAAGCCACGCCGGCCAGCAGAGCAGCTCCACCCCCCCCCCCCCCCCCCCCCCACCCCTGACTGTGGCAGTTGACGAAAACTCAGACCACAAGTGATCCACGCTGTCAGGAAGTCGGCCCATCGGGGACGGAATATCGGGGGAGGGCCTTCAGGTGACGTCCTGAGGCCGACCCAATGGCGTGCAGCGTACTCACCGATAATGCTGTGTTGGAGGGGGCGGAGCATCTGAAAACAGGCGACGCCCCTGATTTCAGAGTCAAAAGGGATTCTCTGCCCAATCGGCGAATGCGATTTCAGCGTTGGCAATCGGAGAATCCCACCCTATGTTTTCTCGCTAATGATGAATCGCCACTGTTTTGCGCTCACGCTGGGAAAGAGAATCCAGAAGCTATCCACTATTCCTTTCCATGCAAATGTATGCATGGTGGGGATTCCGAGGGGTTCTCTTATCAATCCCGCTATCGGGCCGCCATTTTGAGTGGGCGGCCCGATAGTGAGGTCTGGTAGCTGGCCTCTCGCCACCCCGCAATATAATTCTGCTCCCCGCCTCCCCCCACCGGATTTGCTGGGTCACACCCCTCCACAGTACAATGGTGACCCGACACCCCCACTGACACCCCACCAGAGATCTCCCCATTACAGAGACCACCAGAAACTCCCACATAAGAGATACCCCACCAGAAATACCCCTAATACAGAGACCCCTACCAGCGACCCCCCCCCCCCCCCCCCCCCCCCCCCCCCTGTAAGAGAGACTCCCATCAGCAACCCTGCCATATGTGAGACCCCCATCAGGCAATCCTCATTACAGAGACCCCTAATTAAAACCTTGCAGATTAAATATCTGAGGGCATTTAAGTGCAGCTGATGTGGATTTTGCATTCTACAATTTGAAGGTGCTGTTTCCTGTGACTGAGTCAGCAGGTGTATTGCACAGATAAGTTTTAAAGCAATGATTTTTTTTCATTGTCTCTGTCTGGACTATTCTTCAGCTACCAGGCAAAGGTCTCTGTCATGGGGGGTCTCTGGTGGGGTCTCCACTTATGAGGGGTCTCTGGTGGGGAACTATCTTATGGGGGGTCTCTGGGGGGAGGATCTGGTGGGAGGTCTTGTGGGGGTGGTATGGGCAGGATTTGTATTTTGGGGGAGGGGGATCCTCCTATGGACTTTGAGGACAACTCCCTGAAAGAGTTACCTCAATGGCCCATCACAAGGTCCAACGTGCCAGGGCCACACTGGGAAAAACCATATGAATTCCCGGCTTGGGTCACTGTCTGTGGGGAGTCTGCACTTTCTCTCGGTGTGTGCGTGGGTTTCCTCCGGGTGCTCCGGTTTCCTCCCACAGTTCAAAGATGTGCAGGTTAGTTGGATTAACCATGCTAAATTGCCCTTAGTGTCCAAAAAGGTTAGGTGGGGTTACTAGGTTGCGGGGGTAGGGTGGAGGTATGGGCTTAGGTAGGGTGCCAATGCAGACTCGATGGGCCGAATGGCCCCCTTCTGCACTGTAAATTCAATGATCTATGATCTATGATTGGCAGCGCCAGGTGGCAGGGGAGCCTTAGGGGGCAGGTCTGCATGCACCCCTGTCCCATTGAGTAGCCAAGGGGTCATTGGGCACCCCGAGGAAGGAGGAGGTGATGGGGCCCGTGCCCATGACTCCTGCACGGGAGGTGCTGGAACACCATAGTGCTTGGACTCCCCCCCCTCCCTGTCTGCTCCATCTGATGGGGAACGGGCATTACAGGGCAGCACCACGCCACCCGGGACACCTGAGCAGCGGCTGGGCCCATCCAGACCAAGTCACCCCAGAAGCCGCCCGCAAAGGGGGACCCTTGTCACAGGGCAGGAATCACAGCAGGCTGGTTCCACTGCTGCTGCACCGCTTGGGGGACCACATTGACGTAGCATTAGGGCCCGTAAGGCCAGAAAGTTCGACACCAGTTGAGTTGGCACGTGCAGAGCACTGCTTAGTTTTCAGGGCTAGGGCACGGTTCGTAAATATTTGTTCACAATAAACACCTGTTACTAGTGTTACAACCTGTCCCGGTGCTCTACCTGATGAATGTGAGGGGTGGGCTGGTCTGGGCTGGCCGGAGTGGGGGGTGGGTGGAGGAGGGGGGGAAGAACGGTGCACCCACAGGGCCAACCGTTCCCACCACCGTCACCCCAGGGATTCGATGGGACTGTGCGATGGAACGACCAGCTCGCATGCAGGCATCACCCAGGTGGAAGGTGCTACCGTGGGCATGACTGAGACGTTATCATATGACACGGAGCACCAGAGCTTGTCTCAGAGTGGGTTGTCATCATCCTCCATCCCATGGACCAGACCCGCTGTTACTGCCAAACCAGGGCCCCCACCCCATAGTGCTGCAGGTATGTATCCTGGAGGGGGTGCAGACAGGCCATTCTCTCAGCGACATACTGGAGGGTCCTTCGAGAGCGGTCCAGGCACCTGAACCTCATCTTCAGGAGGCCGAAGCACGGCTCGATCATGCCCCTGGTCGCTGTATGGGCGTCGTTGTAGCGGGTCTCCACGTCAGTCTGTTGCCTCCAGATAGGTGTCTTCAGCATGACGGCAACGGATAACAACTGTCACCCAGGAGCCAACCCCTAGCCAAGGGGGGTACCTCTAGAACATGTCATGGATCACTGAGTGTGCCAGGATGAAGGCATCGTGCACACTGCCTGGGTATCGGGTGCAGAGGTGAATGATGCGCAGCTGACGGTCACACACCAGCTCAACGTTCATTGAGTGGAACCCCTTTCGGTTTGTGTAGAGTGGCACATTATCCACAGGTGCCGTAGGGTGACATGCATCCTGTCAATCGCCCGCTGCACTCGGGGCATCCAGCGAACCCCGCTGCCCGGGCATCCTGGGGGGCTCGGTCCACATCGAAATGGATGTATTAAGGTGCCTGGGCATATCGAGCCTCCGTGCCGGCATGGATGCATCGGTGCGCCGAGATCTGTGAGATCCTGGCCAGGTCCCCACTCGGCGCCTGGAAGGACGCCATTGCTTAAATGTTCAGGGCGACCATCGCCTTGACAACCACTGGGAGCAGGGGCCCTCCCCCATACCCCTGCGGTGCCAGGTGTGCCATCAACTGGCAGATTTGGCACATTGTCCCTCTGCTCAGCCGAAGTCTTTGACAGCATGCCCAGTACGGCAGGTCCGAATGTCAGGCGGTGCTGGTCCACACAAGGTCTCATGCGGTGCCTCCTTGGCACCTCCTCCTCCTCGGCTTGTTGGGCAGCCAGCCGTCCAACCTGGGTGGCTGCCACCTGCCCCTTTGCGGCATGCTCCGCTGCTGCAGCTTCCTACTCCTCTTCGAGGGCTCTCGCTCATACGGCCGCAGGGCATCTCGCAGAGCTGCGGCGATCAGCAGGACGGCCACCATCGCTAGCCGAACTCCAATATCCATTCTCTGCAGGGGGTGAAAGGCCAACATGTTGGCATGGTGCGTACCCCCATGCCCAACCAGGTTGCCACAGCAGGATCTGCCCTAACAACTCCCTACCCTCCCATCCCTGCCCCGGCGGTGGCCGGCACCATGGGGGCCTCTGGCCTTGGAGCCCATCACTGATGCCAGGGGTACCGTTGCTGACACTGGCCTTGATAAACGCTGCTGTGGGTGTTGACCTGGGTTGCGGGGGTGCGAGCACCCGTATGGCCGATGTCACCGTGCAGAACCAAGGGCCAAGGTCAGTGGGTGCGCAGCAAGATGACCGCTGTAATTGCAGACCGTGGCTGCACACCGCCCCAGTCCCATGGGGTGGTCACCCCTCCATTTGGACTGTTCCCCCTCCCGTCTCCCCTCCCCTGGCCCTGGCAGGGATCCCCCCGCCCACCCCAGCCAGTGTCCGGGCCGGCAGCTCACATTCGCTCCCTCGACATCCTACCTCTCCTTGCTCTCTCTCTCTCAGCAGCCACCACGTCAGGTTCACGATTTTTAAAAGCGCACATGGGCCTCGCCGTCGGGAACTCACCCATCGGAGGCGGAGAATCATGGGTGGACCCGCTAATGATATTCAAACGGTGTTTAAACTACCCATGGCGTGCGTCACATTGACGCCGTTTTCGAGGTGACGGAGAATCACGCCTTGGCGTCAAATAGGCGCCTGCCGCGATTCTGGCGTCGGAAGCTATTCTCCGTCCAATCGCCATACCTGATTTCGGTTTTGGCCAACATAGAATCCCGCCCTCAAAGTTTTTTTTAGCTAATTACTTGATTTAATTAAATATTTGCATGTAACTTACCCCGGCTGCCCTTTTTGTGCTCACTCACTACTTTCAGGCTCCCAGTTGCTGCTCTTTATAATCAGCTGCCCAATGTCTCTGCTCCCTTTGAAACTGCGCTTACCAACTGTAATCAGCAGCTGACAGCCCCTTTGGTATGTCGTGGGGATTCAAATGAAGCTGGACACTTGAGGAAGTGAATTCTCTTTCATTTGCAGTACATTTCGAGTTGACATGCAACACCCATAAATCAGTGTGTGTGCTGTTCATGGCGCTCTGCGCCATCGGAAAGCCTGATGGTCACTCTTCCCACTCCTCTCTGTGAAGAAGAATGAAATGCAATTAGTTCTCATTGAGCGGAGAGCCGTAGCCTCCTCCCCCCCCCCCCCCCCCCCCCCACTACAGTGGATGGCAAACTGTGAGATGTTGCAAGTATCTTAAGCTCCAGCTTGGAAGGAGCCAAACACAAATATGTTCATTTTCAAGGTCACGTTCACAATCAATGGCAATGTAGACATCTCTTTGATCTGTGGCTGCAGCAGGTGGAAGGTTTCAGTGAGGGCATCCTCCTGAAATGCTGACATCAGTCACACCTTTCATCACCGAGGCAGAAGAATTGTCCCTTCAGCACTCTGGGCGGTCATGGCCTTCTACTGAGAGCCTTTCTTCCTTCAGTTTCCCATCGTCTTCCAACAGCTTGTCCTGCATCGCATCGCCTCTGCTGATTCTCCAAGTCACACTGTATTCCAAGGACAATGTATGTTTCCTACTGAACCCATGTTTGGTGGCAGTGATTTGTGCAGAAGCTTTGAAGGCAGCGAAAACTCCTTCAGCACGTGCCACACCACTCCCTGTAGACCTTGATAAATTAAAAAAATTACGCACTAAACACTTGTCGTAGCAAAGTAACAGGCAGAAGATATCTACCAGAAACTAAGCTGTACTTGATGATTTATTTAAATAATGCATTTCAGCTGTTTAAGGTTCAGGGAAGCCATTAGTTGCAAGGTTGAACTTCAAAACTGGCATAAAATCAGTATTACACACCAATTCATGTCATGATCTGTCTATTCGACATCCTTTTGATGGACATCCACTGCACGTGCTTCAATACATTTGCATCAAGTCAAAACACTGCAGAAGCCATTTTGATGCTCTGAAAAATTAGACATAAATGATCCACATTTCTCACCCACAGGATCATTTGCTTTAAAAAATATATTGGATGGAATTCTAAAGTTAATCATGATTTTGAAAAAAATAGTTTTGAAAAGTTTTGAGTGTACTCAGTGAATAGCTTAGCTGTAATGAGCAGGAAGACTTTGGTTTAATTGCCTGCCTGTGCAGAGTTAACTGATTCAACACAGTTGTCTCTGAGTCCATTACCCCCGTCTTCACTTTACATCTCTCAGGACAATGCTCGTACCCAGCTTGAGAGGAACATAACAGTACTGCATATTCCATGCAATGCATGATTATGGGCCTTGATACCTCAGATGACGTTTTCTACCCCAATCATCTTAATCATGGAAAAGATATTCTCCCACCACTTCCATGTTTCCCTCACTGTCGGAACTCCCTATCCCCATCCAATCCTGCTTTTCGTGCAATATCCTCGTAAAAAAAAACTGTCTCACAACTAACTGCACTTTCAAACTTCTAACTGTCTGGCATCTGGGTCTCCATCCACCATGATACATCTGCAGGTGTCTGTGCAACCACAACCTCACAAATCTCGTATTCTCACTCCTTCATGTTTTATGGTTACAGATTTGAGTGCAGAAGTTGCGTACCTGGGTTAGCCAGTTGTTCCTAGATCTGGTTGTTAATTGTATATTAATTGAGTGTTTAACTATATTCAGGTGATGGGTATTAACTGGATATTAATTTGTGCTCCAATTTAAGGGAGAAAGCTGAAACTGTTGCCTTGATTTTGCGCCCTTGTTTGCTGAGAGCACAAATGGCGATGTGGGTACAAAATTCCACAAGTGTCGGAAAATGAGCATCTCACCAGCAAGGTCGGGAAACTCATTTGAATAAATTATAAATTATAATATCATTAAAGGGCTTGTTGCGTTATGTAATTTGGAATAACACAAGCTGCCACTTGATGCAGTTTTGGGTAAAAGATGCTCCAGACTTTGAAGTGAGTTTAATGTGTTTTATTGAACTATTAGCACAGTTCTCAATGAGTTCGACTTTCTGCTAAATGTAGTAACTCAGTCTAACTGAACCAGCCTTGCTCTAAGCCACGTGGTGTGATGCAGAGGATACACCCTGTCTCACTCTGTAGATGTTGGTCTGTGGAAAGAGGCGGGGTATGAATGCCTTATCCCTTTTATAGTGAGATACCACCCCTGAGTGTCCTGACTGCTCATTGGCCGTGTCCTAGTCTATGTGTTCATTAGCTGCATGTTCGCATATCATGACAGGGCTTGCCTGTCGTATGTTACCCCCCCCCCCATTGGAATTTCCGGTCTTGCCAACATGAACATGTTTTTAAAAACGGGAAGCAGGCAGAGGCAACTCGACAAGAGTAAGTATAGATCGCAGGAGGAGAGGGACATGATCGGGCAGTATCGCGGCGCTTCCTCCAGGCACACATGTACTGCCCCCTGGCAATTCCCCGGCACTGCTCCTATGTGTCAGGGTGTCAGAGACAGTGCCAGGGCAGTGCTGAGGGGGGCCCCACTGGAGTGCTCCATTTGGGGAGGGGGGGGGCGCGTTGCCCTTATTGTTTGGGGGGACCCCTTGTGCATGTCAGAGAGGGGGAGTTTCCCTTTTGCAAGTGGAAACGGCTTCAGTGCGTCCATGGGGGATGGTTCCCTGTGTCCGTTGTGACGGGTGTCCACCTTATGCCTCTTTCTATCAGAGAATGGGGTGCCCTTTATAAATGATACACCAATCTGGGGATCCTTGACATTACCGGCTTTTTCTGACCTCACCCCACCAGCGTGCTTGCGTAGGCCATGCCTGTGGATTTTTATCTACACAGAGTGCTGGATTATTGGGTTGAGAAAAGCCAGCTGTGCAGCCGGTGAGCTACATGCCAGCTCTCCTGCCTCAGCCAGCACTCTGTGCAGAAAATGGAAAATTCCACCCTGTTTGCTGAATTTGGAGCTGCATGTTCACAATGTGCATTTCTGTAAATTGTGCCCAGAGACATGTCTTATCCCTAACTTTTAAAACACAAACTGTTATCAATTTAAAATCTTCCAGAACTACCTTTCTTTTAAAATGGACACTAAGATTCTTCTGAGGGTCAGGTGACTTTTACAATTTCTATCTCCAGCCTCCATTAAGTTCCTAATTGAATGACCATGGATGGGGTGCCTCCCCCTAAATGGACATACCAAGATGAGAACTATCTGTGGAATTCATACGCTTTATAGTTTGTGAAGTTATGAGAAACAAGAAGTCAATGGGCTGGATTCCCCAAAAATGGGGCTATGTCCCCACGCCTGCGTCAAAACGCTGGCGAATCACTCTGGGCTTTCCTTAAGAAAGTCCTGAGCAACTCTCCTACCCATAGGGGGGCTTGCAGGGCCTCGTAGTGCCTCTTGCAGCTCTGGCTGCAGATACGGGGCCCCGCACTTCTGGTCGGGAGTCCGCGCATGCGCACGGCATCAGCCTGCAGCAACCACGCCGTGAGCGATGGCGGACTCGGACAGCGGACCGTCATGGAAAATGTTGGCCCACCCCCAAGATTGTGCGCTCCCACTGATCAGTGCCGCCTGATCGCTCCCCTGGCCGTCCATGAGGCCCACCCCGGTGAACGGTCCCCACGCCCCCCACCAGGGCGGCCGCAGCCGCGACTCGAGGTTCCCGACAGCTGAAACATGGTTAGAACCATGCCATCGGGAACTCAGCCAGTTGCGTGTGGAGAATCATTGGGGGGCCTCTGTCAATGGCCCCCTACCCACGCCGCGTAGATCGCTCGTGCGCGTTTCCGAACGATTCTCCGGGGACCCTAAGATTTTGGTTATGATTTCCATGTGAACGATGCCAAACGCGAGTTTGGCATGGAGGCTCGGAGAATCCAGCTCAATGGATATGTAGATTCCCCTGGCTCAAAACCCAAACTTTAAGAAAGGGAGTTGCAGAGAAAACCGTTCATCAGAAGTAGGTGTCAATAACCTATCCATTTCCTCATGGTTTAGCAAAGGGGGCACACTTCAAGTCATTCTGGATGGACAATAGAAGTATTGATCATATGATTAAAACTGTCTTCAGATAACATTTTTTTATCCCAAGAATCAGAGAGAAACCAGCCTGTGAACATTAATTGCAGATACAGCAGCAGATAGGGCAGTAACATCTACACCTGTTTAAAACCCGCAGACTGCAATATCTTAAATGACTCTCAACCAATCAGGTTCACCAGTAGAAAAATATAAGGAGACTACGAGTAATTACCTTTGGCCTCCGGAACAATCCATCCCTTTGAGGGAATCCTGCAATAATCCTGAAACATGACTCTGGCTATTTTAAACCAGCTAAACTATGCTTTAGGAGTGAGAAGGCCTTCTTCACTGGGCTTACAGTCTATGCTCCTTTCCAAAGATGAGCGAAACACATGCTGTGAACTATTTATTTTTATGTAATTGGCAAAAGTGCACTATCCTCTTGCCCTGTATATTCTCTCTCGTGTGTCTGTGTGTGTGTGTGTGTGTGTGTGTGTGGGTGTGTGGGTGTGTGGGTGTATGTGTAGGTGTGTGCGCGCATGCGAGTGAGTAAGTGAGTGACATAGCGTTAGACTTTTGGGGTGACTTCATGAATAAATAATCCTCTTCATTTAATCCCATGAATGCTTGCTGCTGATTATTAAATTGACTCCCACACTGTGGGGTTGAGAAACACAAATATGGCTTTTCAGAAACATTGATTACTGACATTAACAGAAGGGAGATTTCAGTTCTCTCTCAACACTGTCTGTAACAGAATAAAAGCTTATAAATCATGTAAAGAACAGGGGCAGAGTTTTCCACTCCTGCTCAGGCTTGAATTATGGCAGGTGAGGGCACAAAATGTGGTGTGTTGGTGAAAGTCTGTTTCCTGCTGGCAGGAAAATAATTTGGAATTTTGTTCTTCTTATTTGGAGGCGGCTTAAATCCAACTCATGTTTCCTGCTGATCTATGTCATTGGTATTCAGTTGCATCTCATGAATGCTCATTAAAAGAACACCTTGCTAAAATTACACTCCTCCTCCAAATTAAATGCCCCACCAGTGGATTATTAGAATGGTCTATTTTCCAATCTTATATAAGAGGCCGACACCTGGTGAGCTTCAGTTCATCTCAAAGCACATAGCGCTGCTTTCATCTACCTTTAAGTGCCTTAGAGGGCGAGGTTGGGGGTGTCAATGGTGGGGTCCTGGCTGGAGCAGTCACAGCCAGAGAAGGAAGTGGGATGTGGTTGGGTGAGAAGTCCAGGGTGAGAAAATGGTAGGTGAAGGTCTCCTCAGGTGGCTCATACAGGGAGGCAAGACAAGTGGCTCAGATATTTGGCAAGGGAAGGTTCAGGGTTAGGGTGGGCATGGGAATGTTAATGGGTATCGGCTCTGAGGGGCGGAAAGGCATCTGGAGGTGGATTGTGATAGAGTCCAGGGTAACAGGGAGAGGTTCAACGGTGTCAGCCGGGAGAGGAATGGTGGATATTGGGTGGGTCAAGCGAGAAGGAGGGGAAGTTGGTAGGTGGTAATGAAAAAGTGATGGTGGTGGAGTGTGTCGGAATAGATAGGGGCACCATTTTCACAAGACTGTTCTTGAGAACATAGTTGTGAAGAGGACAGAAGGAGGCTACAAAAAAGATATAGTCGGTTAAATGAGTGGGAACAGATCTGGTAAATGAAGTTCAATGTGGGAAAATGTGTAATTATCTATTTTGGCAGCAAGAATAAAAGAGAAGCACATTACTCAGCTGGGCAAGGATTGCAGAGCTCGGAGATGCAGAGGGATCTGGGTATCTTAGAGCATGAATGACAAAAGGCTAGTATACAGATACAGCAAGTAATTAGGAGAGCTAATAGAATGTTAGCGTTTATTGCAAGGAGAATTGAATACAAAAGCAAGGAAGTTATACTTTGGTTATACAGAGGGCTCGTGAGACCACATCTGGAGTACTGTGGACAGCACACAGTAGGTGGTGGTGTAGTGGTATTGTCACTGGCCTAATAATCCAGAGACCCAGGACAATTCTCTGGGGGACCTAGGTTCAAATCCCACCACGACAGATGGAGAAACTTGAATTATCTTTTTTTAAATCTGGAGTTAAAAGTCTAATGATAACCATGAAACCAATGTCAATTGTGGTAAAATCTATCTGGTTCACTAAGTCCTTCAGGGAAGGAAATCTGTCATCCTTACCTGGTCTGGCCTACAAGTGACTCCAGATCAACAGCAATGTGGTTGACTCTGAGCGACCCCATCAAGGGGAATTAGGGATGGGTAATAAACGCTGGCCCAGACAGAGACACCTACGTTTCATGAACAAATAAAAGAATCATTATTTAAGGAAAGATGTAAAGAGAATGTTTACCAGACTAATACTTGGAATGGGTCATTTAAAAAAATCTGTTTATGGGACATGGGTGTCGCTGGCTGGGCCAGCATTTATTGCCCTAATTGCCCTTGGGGGGACAGTTAAGAGTCAACCACATTACTGTGGGTCTGGAGTGACCAGGTAAGGATGACATTACTGAACCAGATGGGTTTTTCCGACAATCAGCAATGGTTTCATGGTCAAGGGCAGGATTCTCCGACCACCCACAGGGTTGGAGAATCCCCGGGGGGCGGCGTGAATCCCGCCCCGCCGCTCCGACGCTGGCTGACGACTTCTCCGGTACCGGCTTTTGGGCGGAGGTGGGGTTTACGCCCCCCCCCCCCCGGGCAATTCCCCGGCCCCCAATGGGCCGAGCGGCTGTCAGTTCCTGACCAGGAACGCTGGCGTGAAATGGACTGATAGGCTGGTAGGCCATCTACGCCAGAATCACGCTGGCGGTTCTGCGCATGCGCCAACTGCCGTCGGCCCTTTAGCACTGGTTGGCATGGCGCCAACCCCTCCGGCGCCGGCCTAGCTCCCGGGGGATTCCGCAACTTCCAGTTGGCCCGACGCCAGAGTGGTTCACACCATTCTTGCCACTGGCTTTGGGGCATTCCGCCAATTGCAGGGGGATCCCACCAGATTTGTATTGAAATTTTCACCATTGGCAGTGGTGGGATTCGAAGCCGGATCCCCAGAGCATTACGCTGGGTTTCTGGTTTACTAGTCCAGTGACAATACCACTACGCCACCGTCTCCCGATGTTGCCTGATGAGGAAAGATTGGACAGGCTATACTTGTATTCCCTGGAGTTTAGGAGAGTAAAGGTTGACTTTGAGCCTCTCAACCTCAGTCTGGATTAAACTCCATCTGCCATTTCTCCGCTGAAGACTCCAACCAGTTTATGTCTTGCTGTATCCTCTGACAATCTTTTTCGCTATCCGCAACTGCACCAATTTCTGTGTCGTCTGTTACATTTTCTTCCAAGTCATTTATATACACCACAAACAACAAAGGCCCCAAAACTGATCCCTGTGGAACGCCGCTAGTCACAGCCTTCCATTCAGAAAAGCACCCTTCTACTGCTACCCTCTGTCTTCTGTGCCCAAGCCAGTTCGTATCCAACTTGTCAGCTCGCCTCTGATCCCTTGTGACTTCACCTTTTGTACCGGTCTACCGTGAGGTACCTTTTCAAAGGCTTTACTGAAGTCCTTGTATACAATATCTACTGCCTTTCCCTCATCTATCATCTTCGTCACTCCCTCGAAAAACTTGATCAAATTAGTGAGGCATGACGTCCCTTTCACAAAACCATGGTGTCCATCACTAATAAGTCCATTTTTTTCCAAATGTGAGTAAATCCTAGGCGCGATTCTCCAAAATGGAGACTAAGTGTTCGCGCCATCGTGAACGCCGTCGTGTTTCACGATGACGCAAAACGGGCACGGGGACAACCAATTCTGGCCCCCATAGGGGCCCATCACGGCGCTGGAGCGGTTCACGCCGCTCCAGCCTTACATCCTGTTGCGGACTAGGGGCGGCGCCAACCCGCGCATGCGCAGTGGCGAAGCGCCAATCGATGCATGCGTGGTACACTCGCAGAACGCTCTGGCCCCGATGCAACATGGCACGGGGGCTCTGGGGCCGGAAACGGAACAAAGTAGGCCTGGGTGGGGGAGAGGCCGGCCCGCCGATCAGTGTGCCCCGATCGTGGTCAGACGCCATCGGAGGCCCTCCCCACCCCCCCCCCCCCCCCCCCCCCCCCGGTGAAGGAGTGCTTTACCCCGCCCTACAGGCCGCCCCCGACCCTTCGGGGAGAGTTCCCGCGGCAGCGACCAGGGGTAAACGGCGCCGGCGGGCTCGGCCGTTTCCGCGTGGCCACTCGGCCCATCCGGGCTGGAGAATCGGCGGCTCAACCGCGGACAGTGGCCCACGACCGGCACCCCGGCAAACGCGCCAGCGTAAATGGTGCCGATTCTCCGCACCTAGGAGAAGCGAGCGCTGGTGTATGGGCGGCGTGGCTCGGTTGATTCTCCGGGCCGGCGCGGGGATGGAAGAATTGCGACCCTGTCTCTCAGAATCTCTTCCAATAATTTCTCCACCACTGACGTAAGGCTCACTAGCCTATGATTTCCTGGATTATTCGTGTTGCCCTTCTTAAACAATGGAACAACATTGCCCTTCTTAAACAATGGAACAGCTACCTTGGGTATATTGCCATTGGTACTAATCTAGAGGTGAGCAAAATCCAAGTCTGGAGGCATCCTCATATCTCCCAGATGTGGTTGCTCACAGTTGTGAGCTTCTGTGATAGGAGCTGCGAGGTGGTGTAAGTGTGGTGCTCCAGACCGGCAATGAGTGACTGGCTGTCCAGTTACAATGTAAATATGGTGCTAGGACCTTCAACCCCATGAGGTAATAGCAGGGCAGGTGACTTTCTGCCCACCTCCACCACTATGTTTTCTGAGCTCCTTGTGGATAATTATACTCCTGATCTTGTAAATTGTTCTCTTGCTTCGGGTATTATCCATCTCTCTTTCAAAACTGACATTCCCAATCCTCTCCTCAAAAAACCCTGAACTTGTACCCTCTCTATCCTTGCGAATAACCCCACCAGTCTAAACCCAAAACTGGCCCTCTGCGCAACTGGGCTTGGGGACTGAATGTTTTCTGGGATTTTTGTTTCTGATTGTTATTCAGTGACCCCCAACTCCCCCCACAATGGAGATATCTGTGGGTGGATGTCGGGCGAGGAGAGTCAGATTCGGCTGCTGTGCCCGCTCTGATGAATAGACTGCTGAATGATGGCTCCTTGGATGAGATACCAGAGGGCAACTTGCCCTCTTGGTACGTCTGTATGGACCCACTGCCTTCTGGAGAAGAGGTGCAAGGGAAAGAAAATCATTGATTCAACAATTACAACTTAAAACCGGCCTAACTGGGTACGCCAGTTAAAGAAGGTTGCTACATTTACATTGCTCTTTGTCTACAGTTAAGAATTATTCTTTATAGCAACTATAGACATTTTATTCTAATAGTACCTCCATCTAGCTGACATTGATTTGTTCTGTTGGTCAGTTTTATACATTACTATGCTTCAATATGTATTGTCAATGCATCGGTGGCCCACACGTGTAAATTACAAGGTGCAATACCCCACCTTGTGTTTTGTCCACTATAATCCTATTCACACTCCTGCCAATTTTTCTCTCATTTTTAGTTTAACTTTATACATTAGAGTTTAATTTTAAACCTAGTATGGGAGACAGTGATATATGGGTTACATCAAGCTTTACAGAAATTATACCATCCCTGGAGAGTTAAGACCTAGGGAGTGCCTAGTCCTGCAGCAGGGTGGGTTGAGCGGAGGTCGGTACTTGCCCTCTGAGCCTTGGCACCCTGCCTCACACGCAAAAAAACCTTCAGCTTGAACACCATTTATTGATTTTTTTTTATAGTTTTAAATCTTGTTCAAATTATCTCAGGCAGTGACCTTCACCAGGTGAAACTCAACTATTTCATGAAATGAAAGAAACGGGTTGGAGAAAAGACAAAGGGAAGTGGAATACAACACAGGACCATTAATAAAATCAAACATGTAACAGGCGGCATCACTATTACTGTCCAGTATTTTTTTTTTATCTGCACAACTAAACTGAAGGGTATTTGTATTTTTTATTTCTGTTTTAAGTGGTTAATCTCATGAATGGTTGCTTTATATATCTTCGCAGCTCCTGCAGCAGTATGAATAATGGCCACCTCTCACCAGCACTCTCAATTTAAAATTGTGCTGGTGTCTTGCTCTCTTTTACAGTCTGCTAAGAACAAGTGTCCCGTGAAAATGCTGTGTGGATCTGGCAAAGTATGCACTGCTATTACCATGTAAACTCCCACTGATCACAGCTTTCAACTATCTATCCAATTATTTACTATAGCCTCCTTTCTTTAACCAGTAAAATAACCCCACAGAAATATAGCCACAATAGACACCATGATTGGCTTGGCAGTTATGTCTCAAAGGAGTTTAAGTCTCAAAGTGCTATCATCAAATGACCTGCCTGACTCCAGGACCGGGCAACTAACCCCATACTATGCACAGTAGTCCAAAGAAAACATCCCTTGAGATCATGAAGTTTTTGAAAACTACTGCAAAAATTAACCCCTACAGAAGATGCTGCACCAAATCAAACTAAGATAAATTATTATACTTTCACACTGCTTGAGAAATATATTCCCTTGCAAATTTCTTCATTTTTCTCAATAACTTGTCATACAGGTGATGCATATTTGCTTTAATTACATGTTTTTTTTTCTCATTTATGCATTGTGTTTGCAGTTTTTATTACATATTTCAAAACAAAAGTTAAAATATGCCATGCAGCTACCTACACAACAGTGATATTCATCTATTTTTCTCCTGTAAATAAGATTGTGTTTTCTCTCAAGCTTAATAGCCAAGTCCGCAAAAGAATGATTTCAGCAGTTCTTACTACTTGGAGCTGTTCAAGATAAATTTAATAGTGATGATATAAGAGTATATTACTGCACGTGTGAGTTCTTGGCCAGTGCTCATTTAAGGAACTGGTATTATATGAAAGGCTGACCCTAGGAGTGTAACAAATGAACCCATTATATGAAGGCGTTAAATGGTACTTGAAATGTGGCTGGTTTTCAGGTACACATAGTGCCTTTATAAGTTCCTGTGACAGCTTGTGTAATTTAAAGAGGAAATACATAATACAAATTTCTTTGACACCGCAGGTATCCCCTCAGAATGCATTACAGTCAGGAGTGACAACTTCCCTGAGCTAGAAATAGAGTGAGTCGCATTGCCGACAAATCTGCTCTGAGCTCTCAGTCTGTGCCACACAACACTGCAAGCATACAATGTGGCTTCTGTCAAAGACCTGTCATTTTGCCTCTAATTATATTTGGCACACTTCTATATAAAGAAATAGAAATTGTCATAGTACCAAGCTCATTGTGCAAAAAAATTACAAAAATGGTCTTCAGGAGAAAGGGCACAATAGGATGTGACAAATAAATGTTAAACATCACATTGTCCCTCTTATGGGGTCACTATATGAATTATGACAGGCCATTCAATATCAACAGAGAGTAAGGAAATACATTCTGATCAATATTTGGATACATTCAATGAGTGCTTCAGTTTTTTTGTCCGAAATGTGCATCTTCTGAATATGAAGCTTGAATGCAGTAAGGCACTGCAATGGGTGAGCAGCATGAGCCTCCATTAGATTATCATGATCTCAGGCATATACCACTACTAAATCACTGGGGGAAGGATACATAACCACCATCAGATTGTCAATGACTAAAGCAGAATCCTCATCACCCCCTGGATTATCAAGGTAAGTGGATGGACGGTAACTATCGCTTTAAGAATTGGCCCATAAACCACGATTGACAAAAAAAGTCTACTCATAGTCATTCCCAGCTCTGTGATGTGCCACAATAAACAAAAAGCCATCAACTATACGCCAAATTATATTGCTCCTTCTCTCTATTTTAAATGGACAAGCTTGAACCAAGTCAAACTGGGAATAATAGATTTTTCATAGATTTTTAAAATCAATGGGGGCAGCACAGTAGCACAGTGGTTAGCACTGTGGCTTCACAGTGCCAGGATCCCTGGTTCGATTCCCCGCTGGGTCACTGACTGTGCGGAGACTGCACGTTCTCCCCGTGTCTGCATGAGTTTCCTCTGGGTGCTCCGGTTTCCTCCCACAGTCCAAAGACATCCATGCTAGATGGATTGGACATGCTAAATTGCCCTTAGTGTCTAAAAAGGTTAGGAGGGGTTATTGGGTTGCGGGGGTACGGTGGAAGTGAGGGCTGAAATGGGTCGGTGCAGACTCGATGGACCGAATGGCCTCCTTCTGCACTGTATGTTCTATGTAATCGAAATTTTCTGTATTCAGATCAGTTGCAGACGGCCTCTTCAGATTTTCTGTTAATATTTGTGATTTTTGTTCACGGATTACATAATCCTTATTAATTAGAACTAATGAAAGATCACAAGAGCAATCACACCCTGGCATTAATATTGGCAGAAAGGCAATGCTTGATCTTTTGTTCTTCTTTCATCAGATGTGGGCACCACTGGCAAGGGCAGCATTTGTTGCCCATCTCTATCTCTCCTTTAGAAGATGATGGTGAACCACCTCCTGCAGTGTAGATGCTACAGGTAGACCCACAGTGCTGCTGGGAAGTTCCAACATTTTGACCAGGCTACATTGAAAGAGTGGCAATATACTTCCAATTAAAGATGCTATATGGTCTGGGGGGCGATTTGCTAGCAGTGGTATTCCCATGCATTTGCTGCCCTTGTCCTTCTACGTGGTAGAGGTTGTAGGTTTCAAAGGTGCTGTCAAAGGATCCTTGCCAAGTTGCTGTAGTGCATCTTGTATATGGTACACACTGCTGCCACTGTGCTGACCAAGTGGACTGCTTTGTTCTGGAAGGTGTTCTTGAGTGATGTTGAAGCTGCATTCATCCAGGCAAGTCGAGCGTACTCCATCACACTCCTGACTTGTGCCTTGAAGATGGCAGACAAGCTTTGAGTAGTCAGGCGATGGCTGACTCAGCTCAGGATTCACAGTCTCTGACCTGATCTTGTAGCCTGGCTGGACCAGTTCAGGATCTGGTCAATGGTAACCCCCTAGATATTGATAGTGAGAGATTCTGTGATAATAATATGGTTGATGTCAAGGGAATATAGTTAAGTTCACGCTTGACATTATTTACAAGTTACCAGCCCAGGCTTGAATATTTTCCTGGTCTTGCTGCATATTCGCATGTATTGCTTCAGTATCTAAGGTGCTGTGAATGGTGCTGAACATTGTGCAATGTATCCTCACTTCTCACATTATGACAGGAGGAAAAGGTAATTGACAATCCAGCTGAAAATATTTGGGCCTCGGACCTCACCCTGAGGAAGTACTGCAACGACGCCCTGGAATTGAAATGAACAGTCGCCAACAACCATAACCATCTTCCTTTGTGCTAGGGATGACTCAAACCTTGGACAATTTCCCCTTGATTCCACTCGACCCAAGCTGAGTATCAGTGAGCAGGTGATTGCTGTGACAGTACTGTTGGCGACACCTTCAACCCCTTTGTTAGTGACAGCGAGGAGACTGATGGGGTGGTAATTGGCTGAATTGGATTTGTCTTATTTGTTGTGCACAGGACATATCTGGACAATGTTCCACATTGCCGGGTAGATCTAAGTGTTTTGGCTGTACTGGAACAGCTTGACTGAGAGTGCAGCTAGTTCTGGAGTAAAAGTCTTCAGTAGTATTGCCGGAATATTGTCAGAGCGCATACCTTTGCAGTTTCAGTGCCTTCACCCATTTCCGGACACTTGTGGACTGAACTGAATTGCTGAAGCCTAGCAGCTGTGATGCTGGAGACCTCTGGAAGAGGCCAAGATTCATCATTCATTCAGCCCTGCTGGCTGAAAATGGCTGCAAATGCTTCAGTTTTATCTTTTGCACTGATGTGCTGCCCCCCCCCCATTATTGAGGATGGGGATATTTCTGGAGCCTTTCCTGACTATTATTTTTTAAATTTTCCACCACCATTGACAACTGGATGTGGCAGGGTTGCAAAGCTGAGATCTGATCTGTTGGTTGTGAAATTCCTGTAATACAGGTAGTCCTGTATTATAGCTTCACCAGGATGCTGCATCATCTCCAGGCAGGTCCTCCTGCACTCTTCATTGAACAAAGATTGATCCCTTGACTTGGTGGTAATGTAGAGTGGGGTATATGCTGGGCCATGAGTTTACAGATTGTGATTGAGTACAATTCTACTGCTGTTGATAGGCCACCGCGTCTCATGTGTGGCCACATTTGAGTTGCTAGATCTGTTCTGAATCTATCCTATTTAGCACAGTGATAGTGCCTGTGGTAGTCACCACTGTTGTATTATATTGTATATATGGGTATTACGATAAGACCCCTGTACTACAGGTACGGGGGTAGATCCCTGGCTGCTGGCTCCGCCCAGTAGGCGGAGTATAAATGTGTGTGCTTTCCGAACAGCAGCCACTTCGCCAGCTGCTGTAGTAGGCTGCACATCTCTGTGTAATAAAGCTTCAATTATATTCTACTCTTGTCCTCATCATAATTAATAGTGCATCAATTTATTACACAGAGATTTTTCAGAGAAGGACCTCCGCATCAAGCCGGATCGCCTGAAGCTGCATCCTCAAGCAGACAACGCCAAAAAGGACTTTGAACATTGGCTAGCTTGTTTTGAAGCGTACATTGGGTCTGCGACAGACCCAACCTCAGAGGCACAGGAACTCCAGATTCTGTACACGCGACTGAGCTCCAACGTTTTTCCCCTCATCCGGGACGCACCGACCTACGCAGAGGGCATGGCGCTCCTGAAGGAGAACCAAGCTCAGCAAACCAACAAGATCTACGCCAGGCACCTGTTTTGTTATGCTCTTGACGTAGCATAAGCTGCTTCCTTGATGTGCACTCTGACAAAGGAAGGTTCAGACTTGGAGATAGCTTTAACATGTTTATTAAACTGTTAACAATTCTCCTACTTGGATTCAACTCTCCTGTTAATCCTGCTATAGCTACTCAGACTGACGAACCAGTCTGCTACAATCCAGGTGGTGGGTGTGATGTGTTTCAAATCAACCCTGTGTACTCACTGAGTTTCTCCACTGGAAAGAGGAAGATCATGTGTGCTGTGTCCTTTTATATGGGTTGGTGTAATGCCCCCCTGTGGTAGTGTCACCTTTGTGTGTGTCTTGAATTCCCATTGGGCGTGTCCTATCTTACCGGCCTATTGGTTGAATGTCTGTGTGTCATGTCTCTGGTGCTCCCTCTAGTGTCTATTTAGTCTACGTGTATTTACATTAACCCCTTGTGTATTTACAGTGATGCATATCACCACAGCACCTACTGTCCACGAGGCGCCAACTTCCCGGTGAGCCTGTAGATTTCTGGCGTGCCCTGCTCGCCCTGTTGAGAGACTGTGACTGCCAGGCCATTTCGGCCTCTGAACATTCGAACCTGCTAATGAGAGACGCGTTCGTTATGGGCATAGAGTCAAACTACATCCACCAGTACCTCTTAGAAGGGGCCGCGCTTGTCCTCACCGCGACCAAGAAACTAGCGCTCTCGCTCACAGTTGCCTCACGTAACGTACAGGCTTATGCCCCCAACCGCCCAGCCCACCCTTCTGTGCATCGTGGACCCTGCCAGCAGCAACCTCATCGTGAACCCCATCAATGATCGCCCCCAGCCAACCCACGCCTGCGCCGCTCAGCAGCTAACCAACCCCGGGGGACCCAAGTGCTACTTCTGCGGACAGACAAAACACCCCCGGCAGCGCTGCCCGGCACGGAGCGCGCTCTGCAAGGCCTGTGGGAAGAAAGGACATTTCGCTGCAGTGTGCCAGGCCCGCTCAATCATCGCTATTGTCCTGGCAGCCCCCACATGCGGCCAGTGGGCGCTGCCATCTTACTCTCCTCAGACCACATGCGGCCCATGGGCGCCGCCATCTTGCTCCACTCACAACACGTGCGGCCCATGGGCGCCACCACCTTGCTTGCCTCAGAACCAATGGGTGCCGCCATCTTGCCTGCCCCAGTACACGTGCGGCCCCTGGGCACCGCCATCTTACCCGCCTCAGGACCCCTGCCCGTCGGGCACCTCATCGGGCCGTTCATCACCTGCAACCGCCGACGACCAGCCACGTCTCGCCTCGGTCACGATCGACCAGTCTCGACCGCACAACCTCGAGACCACGTTGACAAAGGTGAAGGTCGACGGGCACGAGATATCCTGCTTTCTTACTCCGGGAGCACTGAGAACTTCATCCACCCCGATACGGTAAGGCGCTGCTCCCTCGCGGTACACCCCGCTAACCAAGGAATCTCCCTGGCCTCCGGATCCCACTCTATGGTGATCCGGGGGTACTGCACCCCCACCCTCACCGTCCAGGGTGTAGAGTTCAGCGGCTTCCGGCTCTACGTCCTCCCCAACCTCTGCGCTGCCTTGCTACTCGGCCTGGACTTCCAGTGCAACCTCCAGAGCCTAAACCTGAAATATGGCAGGCCCCTACCTGTTTACTGTTTGCGGCCTCGCGACCCTTAAGGTCGACCCGCCTCCCCTTTTTGCAAACCAAATCCCGTATTGCAAACCCGTCGCCACCAGGAGCAGACGGTACAGTGCCCAGGACAGGACCTTCATCAGGTCCGAGGTCCAGCGGCTGCTGCGGGAAGGCATCACCGAGGCCAGCAACAGCCCCTGGAGAGCCCAAGTGGTAGTGGTGAAAACCTGGGAGAAAAACAGGATAGTCGTTGACTATAGTCTGACCATCAATCGGTGTACGCAGCTCAACGCGTATCCCCTCCCACGCATATCTGATATGGTCAATCAGATTGCACAGTACCGAGTCTTCTCGACAGTGGACCTGAAATCTGCCGACCACCAGCTCCCCATCTGTAAGGCAGACCACCCATACACTGCGTTTGAAGCAGACGGCCGCCTTTACCATTTCCTTAGGATTCCCTTTGGCATCATCAACGGGGTCTCGGTCTTCCAACGGGAGATGGACCGAATGGTTGACCGGTACGAGCTACGGGCCACTTTCCCATGCCTGGACAACGTCACCATCTGCGGCCACGACCAGCAGGACCACGACGCTAACCTTTCCAAATTTCTCCACACCGCCACACTCCTCAACCTAACTTACAACAAGGAGAAGTGTGTGTTCAGCATGAACCGATTAGCTGTGTGGTTCAGAACGGAGTTCTAGGGCAGAACCCCGACCGTACGCACCCCCTCATGGAACTCCCCCTCCCCCACTGCCCCAAGGCCCTCAAACGATGCCTGGGGTTCTTTTTGTACAACAGCCAGTGGGTCCCAAACTATGCGGACAAGGCCCGCCCACTCATTCAATCCACCGTTTTCCACTGACAGCCAATGCTCACCAGGCCTTCAACCGTATCAAGGCCGACATCGCCAAGGCCGTGATGCACGCGGTCGACAAGACGCTCCCCTTCCAAGTCGAGAGCGATGCATCAGACCAGGCAAGCAGGCCCATGGCATTCTTTTCCTGCACCCTCCATGCCTACAAAATTCGGCGCCTCCGTCGAAAAGGAGGCCCGAGCGATCGTTGAAGCAGTGCGGCATTGGAGGCATTACCTGGCCGGCAGGAGATTCACTCTCCTCACTGACCAACGGTTGGTTGCCTTCATGTTTAACAACACACAGCGGGGTAAGATCAAAAATGATGAAATCTTGAGGTGGACGATCGAGCTCTCCAACTACAATTACGAGATTTTGTATCGCCCCGGTAAGCTCAACGAGCCCCCCGATGCCCTGTCCCGAGGTACATGGGCCAGCGCACAAATGGACCGACTCCGGACCCTGCACGACGATCTCTGTCACCCAGGAGTCACCTGCTTTTACCGCTTCATTAAGGCCCACAATCTGCCTTACTCCATCAAGGAAGTCAGGGCTATCACCAGAGACTTCCAGGTCTGCGCGGAGTGTAAACCGCACTTCTACCGGCCAGACCATGCGCGCCTAGTGAAGGCATCCCGCCCCTTTGAACGCCTCAGCGTGGACTGCAAAGGGCCCCTCCCCTCCACCGACCACAACACGTACTTTTTTATGTGGTCGACGAGTATTCCCGATTCCCCTTCGCCGTCCCATGCCCCGATATGACGTCTGCCACCGTCATCAAAGCCCTCAACACCATCTTCGCTCTGTTCGGTTTCCCCAGCGACCGGGAATCCTCATTTATGAGCGATGAGCTGCGCCAGTACCTGTTCAACAGGGGCATTGCCTCGAGCAGGATGACCAGCTACAACCCCAAGGGAAATGAGCAGGTGGAGAGGGAGAATGGGACGGTCTGGAGGACCGTCCAGCTGGCCCTACGGTGCAGGAATCTCCCGGCCTCCCGCTGACAGGAGGTCCTCCCCGACGCACTTCACTCCATTCGGTCACTCCTGTGCACCGCGACTAACGAAACCCCCCATGAACATCTCTTTGCCTTCCCCAGGAAGTCCACCTCCGGGGTTTCACTCCCAACGTGGCTGGCAGCTCCAGGACCCGTTCTCCTCCGCAAGCACGTGCGGCTGCACAAGGCGGATCCGTTGGTTGAGAGGGTACAGCTTCTTCACGCAAACCCGTAGTACGCCTACATAGCGTATCCCAACTACCGCCAAGACACAGTCTCCCTCAGGGACCTGGCACCAGCTGGGTCCCCACACAACCCCCCCCTGCCCCGGAGCCACCCTCCCTCCCCCCAGCGCACCCCACCGCAGCCCCCGCTCCAGGACAATCCGTCCTCCCCTGGCTCCCACCCGGAGATTAAGAGGATTTCAACATGCTCCTGGAGTCACCGAAGACCAAGCCAACGCCTGAGTCACCACCAGCACTGCGGCGCTCTCAACGACAGATCAAGGCACCCGATCATCTAAATTTGTAACCTTCTCTGTAATTTTAAAAGCAATCTGTATGTATATAGTGTTCCACCATCCCCGTTGTACTGATTATTAATAGGGGGTGAATGTGGTAGTCACCACTGTTGTATATCCTCAACGTGAAGACAGGACTTGGTCTTCACAAGGATTATGTCATCTGTGATAGGTCGATAGTTGAGGAGTAATTTGAGTCGGATTTTCCCTCATCGGTTTCCTCACAACTTGTCCCAGGCCCAGTCAGGCAAATTTGTTTTGCAGTACTTGGCCAGTTCAGTCAGTAGTCGGGCTATCAGGCTCCTCCTGGTGCCATTGAAGCCTCCATCCAGAGTATATTCTGCATCATTCTCAGTGCTTCCTCTGAGTCAGGATTGTCTAACCTTCTTGCTTGCAGAAAACAATAAATTGCTTATTTATTTTAAATGAGTGATTAGTAGGGGCTGGTTTAGCACAGTGGGCTGAATAGCTGGCTTGCAATGCAGAACAATGCCAGCAGCGTGGATTCAATTCCCGTACCAGCTTCCCCGAACAGGCGCCGGAATGTGGCGACTAGGGACTTTTCAAGTAACTTCATTGAAGCCTACTTGTGACAATAAGCGATTATTATTATTATTAATAGCAGTGACCACGAGACCACACAACCCTGCCATGGCAATCTCTGCAAGACGTGCCAGATCATCGACATGGATACCACCATTACACGTGAGAACACCACCCACCAGGTACGCGGTACATACTTGTGCGACTGGCCAACGTCTACCTCATACGCTGCAGGAAAGGATGTCCCGAAGCGTGGTACATTGGCGAGACCATGCAGACGCTGCGACAACAAATGAACGGACATCGCGCGACAATCACCAGGCAGGAATGTTCCCTTCCAGTCGGGGAACACTTCAGCAATCAAGGGCATTCAGCCTCTGATGTCCGGGTAAGCGTTCTCCAAGGCGGCCTTCAGGACGCGCAACAACGCAGAATCGCCGAGCAGAAACCTATAGCCAAGTTCCGCACACATGAGTGCGGCCTCAACCGGGACCTGGGATTCATGTCGCATTACATTCATCCCCCACCATCTGGCCTGGACTTGCAAAATCCTACCAACTGTCCAGGCTTGAGACAATTCACACCTCTTTAACCTGGGGTTACCCCTATCTCTGGATATGTAAAGATTTAATTACGCGCAAATGCTCGCATTCTAAGCATTGTCTGGCATCTTTGAATTTGTCTATATATATGTTTCAGGAACCTCCCTCTTCATTCACCTGAGCAAGGAGCAGTGCTCCGAAAGCTCGTGTTTGAAACAAACCTGTTGGACTTGAACCTGGTGTTGTAAGACTTCTTACTGTGCTCACCCCAGTCCAACGCCGGCATCTCCACATCATTATTATTAATAAAGAAGACCATGAGAGTGTGAAGGGGCATTGAGGGTGCTGATTCACTCTCACCCTCTGTGAGATTGTGTGAGTGTGCATGTTGTTGTGTGGGGGTGAGTGTGAACAAGAAGATTGGGAGTGAGCCAGACACACACTCTCCCCTTCCTCTCAGCACCCCCACCCCCATCCCCTGCCCGCCCGTCACCCCCATCGCCCAAACACACTCTTATGATTAGCACTATAAGAATGGTCAGTTCTGGATGTGGATGGGTAATAACAGTAAACATCAGGTCAGCCAGGTATCTGGTTTGAGTATTTTCATTTAAAATGATGTCAGTAGTCCAGATGGATGGGTGTTCAAAGCTCGGCTTTGTTCAGGGAAATTTGATTGTGCTGACAAGACAACCTTAGTTGAACATCAACCTACTGTATGGTTCAGGCACATTGAGTGTGTGTGAACCGTTCACATCCATGCATCCTCACTGACTCACTCTCACACTCACCCTCATTCACCCTCACTCACTCACTCTCACACTCACCTTCATTCACCCTCACTCACTCACTCTCACACTCACCCCATTCACCCTCACTCACTCTCACACACCCACACTCACTCACCTTAACTCACTCTCACACACTCACTTACCTCACTCATTCTCTCACTTATTCACCTCACTCACCCTCATTCACTCACCCTCACACCCTTACTCACCCGTACATTCACACTCACTCTCACACTCACCCCATTCACCCTCACTCACTCTCACACACCCACACTCACTCACCTTAACTCACTCTCACACACTCACTTACCTCACTCATTCTCTCACTTATTCACCTCACTCACCCTCATTCACTCACCCTCACACCCTTACTCACCCTTACATTCACACTCACTCTCACACTCAGCCCATTCACCCTCACTCACTCTCACACACCCACACTCACTCACCTTAACTCACTCTCACACATTCATTTACCTCACTCATTCTCTCACACTCACCCTCATTCACCCTCACTCACTCACTCTCACACTCACCCTCGTTCACCCTCACTCACTCTCATACACCCAACCTCATTCACCCTCACACACTCTCACACACTCACCATCATTCACCCTCACTCACTCACCCTCACACACTCCCTCACACACTCTCCCTCGCACACTCACCCTCGCACACTCTCCCTCGCACACTCACCCAAACCACTCAATCACCCTCACACACTCTCCCTCACACTCACCCTCACACACTCATAATCACACACTCACCCTCACTCAATCACCCTCACACACTCTTCCTCACACACACCCTCACTCACACTCATTCAACCACACTCACCCCTCACACACTCACTCATACTCACTTACTCACCCACAATCACTCAATCATCCTCACACACTCACCCACACACACTCACCCTCACATACTCTCCCTCACACACTCACCCTTACTCACTCACCCTCACACACTCACCCTCACACTCTCCCTCACACTCACCCTCACTCACTCACTCACCCTCACTCACTCACCCTCACACACTCTCCCTCACACACTCTCCCTCACACACTCACCCTCACACACTCTCCCTCACACGCTCACCCCCACACACTCACCCTCACACACTATCCCTTACACACTCACCCTCACGCACTCACCCTCACACAATCACTCAGCCTCAGTCATTCATCTGCACTCAACCTCACTGACACACACTTACCAATTCAGTCAGTCACTCACTGACCCTCACACACACCCTCACTCACTCTGCCCTACTCACTCACCTTCACTCACTCACACACTCACTTACCTCACTCATTCTCTCACTCATTCACCTCACTCACCCTCATTCACTCACCCTCACACCCTTACTCACCCTTACATTCACACTCACTCTCACACTCACCCTCATTCACCCTCACTCTCACCCACTCACCCTCATTCACCCTCATTCACTCACTCTCACACTCACCCTCATTCACCCTCACTCACTCTCACACACTCACCCTCATTCACCCTCACTCACTCTCACACACACCCTCATTCACCCTCACTCACTCACCCTCACACACTCTCCCTCACACTCTCCCTCACACACTCTCCCTCACACACTCACCCACAACCACTCAATCACCCTCACACACCCTCACTTACTCACCCTCACACACTCACCCTCACACACTCTCCCTGACACACTCACCCTCACACACTCTCCCCCATACACTCAACCTCACTGACACACACTTACCAATTCAGTCAGTCACTCACTGACCCTCACACACACCCTCACTCACTCTGCCCTACTCACTCACCTTCACTCACTCACACACTCACTTACCTCACTCATTCTCTCACTCATTCACCTCACTCACCCTCATTCACTCACCCTCACACCCTTACTCACCCTTACATTCACACTCACTCTCACACACTCACCCTCATTCACCCTCACTCTCACACACTCACCCTCATTCACCCTCACTCACTCTCACACACACCCTCATTCACCCTCACTCACTCACCCTCACACACTCTCCCTCACACACTCTCCCTCACACACTCTCCCTCACACACTCACCCACAACCACTCAATCACCCTCACACACCCTCACTCACTCACCCTCACACACTCACCCTCACACACTCTCCCTGACACACTCTCCCTGACACACTCACCCTTACACACTCTCCCTCATACACCCACCCTTACACACTCTCCCTCACACACTCACCCTCACACTCTCCCTCACACACTCTCCCTCACACACTCTCCCTCACACACTCACCCACAACCACTCAATCACCCTCACACACCCTCACTCACTCACCCTCACACACTCACCCTCACACACTCTCCCTGACACACTCTCCCTGACACACTCACCCTTACACACTCTCCCTCATACACCCACCCTTACACACTCTCCCTCACACACTCACCCTCACACTCTCCCTCACACACTCGCCCTCACACACTCTCCCTCACACGCTCACCCCCACACGCTCACCCTCACACACTATCCCTCACACACTCACCCCCACACACTCTCCCTCACACACTCTCCCTCACACGCTCACCCCCACACGCTCACACTCATACACTATCCCTCACACACTATCCCTCACACACTCACACTCACACATTCACCCTCACACAATCACTCAGCCTCAGTCATTCATCTGCACTCAACCTCACTGACACACACTTACCAACTCAGTCAGTCACTCACTGACCCTCACACACACCCTCACTCACTCTACCCTACTCACTCACCTTCACACACTCACATTCACTCAACTCCACCCTCACTAAATCAGCCGAGGTGAAGGGGTAGATGGAAAAGTGTCCGGAGCCGGGGGAAAGTGTGCAGAGCTGCGTGAAAAGCGGGAAAATGTCCGGAGAAAGGGGGGAAAGTGTCCAGAGCTGCGGGAAAGAGGGGAAATTGTCCGGAGTGGGGTTAAGTGTCTAGAGCTGCGGGAAAGGGGGGAAAGTGTCCGAAGATGTGGGAAAGTGTCCAGAGCTGCAGGAAAGGGTGAAAACTGTCCGGAGCTGGGGGAAAGGGTCCGGAGCTGGGGGAAAGGGTCCGGAGCTGGGGGAAAGGGTGAAAACTGTCCGGAGACGGGGGAAAGTGTCCAGAGCTGCAGGAAAGGGTGAAAACTGTCCGGAGCTGGGGGAAAGGGTCCGGAGCTGGGGGAAAGTTTCCGGAGTCGGGGGAAAGTGCCCAGAGCTGCGGGAAAGGGTGAAAACTGTCCGGAGACGGGGGAAAGGGTCCGGAGCTGGGGGAAAGTTTCCGGAGTCGGGGGAAAGTGCCCAGAGCTGCGGGAAAGGGTGAAAACTGTCTGGAGACGGGGGAAAGGGTCCGGAGCTGCGGGAAAGGGTAAAAACTGTCTGGAGACGGGGGGAAGGGTCCGGAGCTATGGGAAAGTGTCTGGTGCTGGGAGAAAGGGGAAAAGTGTCCGGAGCTGGGGGAAAGGGTCCGGAGCTAGGGGAAAATGTCTGGTGCTGGAAGAAAGGGGGAAAAATGTCCGGAGCCAGGGGAAAGTGTCCAGAGGGGGAGAAAGGGGGAAAGTGTCCGGAGCTGGG